>NW_026975262.1:0-101487 GCF_030014295.1 Loxodonta africana | reverse complement strand
CATAGAGAGATAGTATTCACCTAGTTAGGGCTACCGGTTAAGGCAAGGGTACTGTTAGGGCTGCTACATAAGGCAGGGCACTAGTTAAGGCAAGGCTACTAGTTCAGGGTACTAATTAAGGCAGGGGCACTAGTTATGGCTCCTAGTTAAGGCAAGGGTACCAGTTTGGGGTCCTAATTCAGGGTACTTGTCAAGACAAGGGTACTATTCAAGGCTACTTGTCGAGGCTACTGATCTATGCCACTATTCTAGCTGACTTGGCTGGGTTACTAGTCTAGGCTACTACTCTAGCCTTCTCTTGTCTACTCTACTCTAGTCTACCTTAGTCTACCCTAGTCCACCCTATCAGAAACTCCGGTGCCATAACCCTTCTAATCTGTTTGATTTGATTCGATTCAAAGCATTTCGATGGCATTGGACGCGACTATGCTGGAAGCTGCTCGATTCGGCTCGATTCAGCACCATTAGCTCGATTCAACTCGATTATCCTCGTTTCCACTTGATTCGGCTCTGTTCAGCCTTTGTCGTCCCTATTCAGCTCGATTCCACTCTTTTCTACTCTATTCGTCTCTATTTCACTCCATTCTATTCATTCCACACAATTCGACTCTATTCTGCTCTACCCTACCCTACCCTACTCTAATTGACTCTAATCTCTCTGATGCGATTCATCTCCTTTTATCCCCATCCTGCTATATTCAGCTCTATTCGACTCGATGCTACTCTACTCTATTGTACTCTAGTCTACTCTTCTGTAGTCTAGTCTAGTCTACTCTCTTCTATTCTATTGTATGTTTGCGATTCTGTTCTGTTCTATTCTACTCCACTGTACTGTACCCTATGCTATCCCAACTCTAATCTATTCTACTCCATTTGATTGGATTCGATTCGACCCATTTTGAAGTGATTCAGCTCGATTTGGCTCTATTCTACTCTATTCCCCTTCTACTATACTCTAGTCTACTCTTTTCTGTATTCTTTCTGTAATGTTCTGTTCTATTCTATTCTGTTTGATTCTATTCTACTCTAGTCTACCCTACCCTACCATACGCGAACATCCCCTACTCCAATCTATTCAATTTGAGTTGACGAATTTTGACACAATTCAGATCGAATCGGTTCGATTCGTGTCCGCTTGGCTCGAACAGAATAGATTCGGCTTGATTCAGCTCCATTAGACTCGATTCAATGAATTTGGCTCGATTCGAATTCATTAGCCTCAAATGAGCTCGATTCGGCCCTCTTTGGACCTATTCAGCACTATTTGGCTCTATTCGGCTCTTTTCTACTCTATTCGACTCCATTCATTTCCATTGCACACCATTCTACTCCATTCTACACTATTCTACTCTACCCTACTCTAATTTACTGTAATTGATTCGGTGGGATTCCATGCAATTTGTCTCCTTTCATCTCCATTCGGCTCGATTCGACTCTATTCTACGCTACTCTCCTCTACATTATTCTGCTCTACTCTACTTTTATCTACTCCATTCTATTGTGTTCTTTCTATTCCGTTCTACCGTGTTCAATTCTATTCTAATCTATTCTATCATAAAGTACTCTAATATATGTTGCTGGATTCAGTCGCATGCATTTCAATGCGCTTGGCTCAAATCGGCTCCATTCCACTCCATTCATCCCCATTTGTCTCGAAGAGCTTCGATTCGGCTCTATTCGGCTCTAATAGCCTCTACTCGTCTTTATTAGACTCTACTCAACTCTATTATCTCTTTTCAACTCCATTTGACTCCATTCGACTCCAGTCAACTCCATTCTACAGAATTCTACTTCATCCTACTCTATTCTCTGTTATATTGCATAGTAGTCTACCCTACTCTAAACGAAAAATGTGTTTTATTAGAGTAGTAGTCAATTCGAATCGATTGGATTGGATTTGACTTGAATTGTTGGGATTCAATGCAATTCGACGGGATTCGACGCTATACGGCACGGTTCTGAGGGATTCGGCGTGATTCGTCTTGATTTCTATCGGTTCAGCTAATTTTAGCTCTATTTGGCTCTGTTTGGCAATATTGGACTCTATTCTACTCTAGTCTTTGATACTCTACTCGACCCTCTTCTATTCTTTCAGTTCAGTTCTGTTCTGTTCTATTCTGTTCTACTACATTCTATTCTACCCTACCCGACCCTTGCTTACCCTACTGCAATCTGTTCGATTCTATTCAAAACACTTGAACGCGATTCGAGCTGATTCGGGTCGTATCGGCTCGATTCAGCTCCTTTCTGCTCCATTAGACTCGATTCAGTTCTACTCGGCTCTTTTCTGCTCTATTCAGCTCTGATCGGCAGTATTCGACTCTATTTGACTCTAGTCTACTCCTCTCCACTCCACTCTATTCTTTCTGTTCTCTTCGATTCGACCGTACTCTACCCTAACCTTACCTGCACCTACACTAATCTATTTGATTCAGCTCGACACATTTCAATGCGATTCGACATGATTCGTCTCGATTCATCTCGAATTTGGTCGATTCGGGTGTATTCAGCTCTGTTCAGCTCTTTTCGGCTATTCGGTCTATTCACCTCTATTTGACTCTATTCTATTCTACTCTACTCTACTTAATTCTATTTCATTCTTTCTATTGCATTCTGTTCCGTGCTAGTCTAACCTCTCCTACCCTACCCTCCTCTACTCTAATCTATACGATTCAATTCAATGCGTTTCGTCGCGATTCCATGTGATTAGGCTTGAATCGGCTCCATTTAGCTCTCTTTGGCTTGAATCGGGTCAATTCGCCTCAATTCTGCTCGATTCAGCATAATTAGGCTCGATTAAAACTTATTGAGCTCTATTCAGCTCTTTTCTACTATATTTGTCTCTATTTGGCTCCATTCGACTCCATTCCACACCAGTCCACTCCATTCTACACTATTCTATTCTGTTCTACCCTACTCTAATCTATTCTAATCGATTCGATTCATCGCGATTCGTCTCATTTCCTCTCCACTCGACTCGATTCGGCTTGAACTGGGTCTTTTCATCCATATTCTGCACTACTCCACTCTGACGATTCTACTCTACTCATCTCTACTCCATTCTACTCTTTGTATTCTCTTCTGTTCTGCTCTATTCAATTGTACTGTGCCTTACCCACTGAATCCCTCCCTAACCTACACTACTCTAATCTATTCAATTTCATTCGATTTCATTCAATTCAATACTATTCTACCCTCTTAGACACAGTTCAAAGGGATTCGGTGAAATTCCACGAGTTTCGACAGGTTTTGGTTGGATTTCATGGAATTGGACGAAATTCGATGCAGTGGGATGCGATCAGGTGTGTTTTATCTCGATTTAGCTCGGTTCATTTTGTTTGTCTCTAGTTGGCTCTTTTCAGCTCCATTCGGCTACTTTCAGCTCGAATATGGTCGATTTGACTCGATTCGACGCAATTTGCCTTGATTCGGCTCGATTCGGCCCTATTTGGCCCTATTCGGTGCTCTTCAGCTCTATTCCACTCTTTTCTACTCTAGTCATCTCTGTCCGACTCCATTCGACTCCATTCCACACCATTCTACTCCATTCTACACTATCCTATTCTGCAGAACCCTAACCCACCCCACCCTATCCTAATCGAGTCTTTTATTTTCTCTTCTCTTCTGTGGTGTTCTATTCTCTTTTTCTATTTTCTCTATTTCATCCTATGATACACTACCATAACCTACACTGAAGTATGTCATTCTATTCTTTTTATTCTATTTTCTTTGTTCCACCGCATGCTACCCTACCCTATGCTACCCCACCTAGTCATTGGGAGTACTTAATAAGGGTACTAATTAAGGGTACTAGTTATGGCAAGGGTAATGATTAACACAAGGTTACTAGTTCAGGCTACTAGTTGAAGCCAGGGCACTAGATAAGGCTACTAGTTGAGCTAAGATTCACTAGTTAGGGGTATTAGTGAATGCCAGGGTACTAGTGAAGGGTCCTAGTTCAGACACAAGTCCTTGTTGAGGGTACTGTTTTAGTCAAGGTTACTGTAAATTGCTACTGTTTAAGAGAAGGGTCCTAGTTAGGGGTACATGTTAAGGTACGGGTACAAGTTCGGGTGACTAGTTAAGGCCAGTTGACTGGTTCAGGCAAGGCTACTAGTTAAGGTAAGTGTACAAGATAGGGTTACTCGTTCAGGCCAGTTTACTAGTTAAGGCAAGGCGACTAGTTAGGGGTACTAGTTAAGGTAAGGGTACAAGTTAGGGTTACTCGTCAGGCCAGTTTACTAGTTAAGGCAAGGCACCTAGTTAGGGCTACCGGTTAAGGCAAGGGTACTGTTAGGGCTGCTACATAAGGCAGGGCACTAGTTAAGGCAAGGCTACTAGTTCAGGGTACTAATTAAGGCAGGGGCACTAGTTATGGCTCCTAGTTAAGGCAAGGGTACCAGTTTGGGGTCCTAATTCAGGGTACTTGTCAAGACAAGGGTACTATTCAAGGCTACTTGTCGAGGCTACTGATCTATGCCACTATTCTAGCTGACTTGGCTGGGTTACTAGTCTAGGCTACTACTCTAGCCTTCTCTTGTCTACTCTACTCTAGTCTACCTTAGTCTACCCTAGTCCACCCTATCAGAAACTCCGGTGCCATAACCCTTCTAATCTGTTTGATTTGATTCGATTCAAAGCATTTCGATGCCATTGGACGCGACTATGCTCGAAGCTGCTCGATTCGGCTCGATTCAGCACCATTAGCTCGATTCAGCTCGATTATCCTCGTTTCCACTTGATTCGGCTCTGTTCAGCCTTTGTCGTCCCTATTCAGCTCGATTCCACTCTTTTCTACTCTATTCGTCTCTATTTCACTCCATTCTATTCATTCCACACAATTCGACTCTATTCTGCTCTACCCTACCCTACCCTACTCTAATTGACTCTAATCTCTCTGATGCGATTCATCTCCTTTTATCCCCATCCTGCTATATTCAGCTCTATTCGACTCGATGCTACTCTACTCTATTGTACTCTAGTCTACTCTTCTGTAGTCTAGTCTAGTCTACTCTCTTCTATTCTATTGTATGTTTGCGATTCTGTTCTGTTCTATTCTACTCCACTGTACTGTACCCTATGCTATCCCAACTCTAATCTATTCTACTCCATTTGGTTGGATTCGATTCGACCCGTTTTGAAGTGATTCAGCTCGATTTGGCTCTATTCTACTCTATTCCCCTTCTACTATACTCTAGTCTACTCTTTTCTGTATTCTTTCTGTAATGTTCTGTTCTATTCTATTCTATTCTGTTTGATTCTATTCTACTCTAGTCTACCCTACCCTACCATACGCGAACATCCCCTACTCCAATCTATTCAATTTGAGTTGACGAATTTTGACACAATTCAGATCGAATCGGTTCGATTCGTGTCCGCTTGGCTCGAACAGAATAGATTCGGCTTGATTCAGCTCCATTAGACTCGATTCAATGAATTTGGCTCGATTCGAATTCATTAGGCACAAATGAGCTCGATTCGGCCCTCTTTGGACCTATTCAGCACTATTTGGCTCTATTCGGCTCTTTTCTACTCTATTCGACTCCATTCAATTCCATTGCACACCATTCTACTCCATTCTACACTATTCTACTCTACCCTACTCTAATTTACTGTAATTGATTCGGTGGGATTCCATGCAATTTGTCTCCTTTCATCTCCATTCGGCTCGATTCGACTCTATTCTACGCTACTCTCCTCTACATTATTCTGCTCTACTCTACTTTTATCTACTCCATTCTATTGTGTTCTTCTATTCCGTTCTACCGTGTTCAATTCTATTCTAATCTATTCTATCATAAAGTACTCTAATATATGTTGCTGGATTCAGTCGCATGCATTTCAATGCGATTGGCTCAAATCGGCTCCATTCCACTCCATTCATCCCCATTTGTCTCGAAGAGCTTCGATTCGGCTCTATTCGGCTCTAATAGCCTCTACTCGACTTTATGAGACTCTACTCAACTCTATTATCTCTTTTCAACTCCATTTGACTCCATTCGACTCCAGTCAACTCCATTCTACAGAATTCTACTTCATCCTACTCTATTCTCTGTTATATTGCATAGTAGTCTACCCTACTCTAAACGAAAAATGTGTTTTATTAGAGTAGTAGTCAATTCGAATCGATTGGATTGGATTTGACTTGAATTGTTGGGATTCAATGCAATTCGACGGGATTCGACGCTATACGGCACGGTTCTGAGGGATTCGGCGTGATTCGTCTTGATTTCTATCGGTTCAGCTAATTTTAGCTCTATTTGGCTCTGTTTGGCAATATTGGACTCTATTCTACTCTAGTCTTTGATACTCTACTCGACCCTCTTCTATTCTTTCAGTTCAGTTCTGTTCTGTTCTATTCTGTTCTACTACATTCTATTCTGCCCTACCCTACCCTTGCTTACCCTACTGTAATCTGTTCGATTCTATTCAAAACACTTGAACGCGATTCGAGCTGATTCGGGTCGTATCGGCTCGATTCAGCTCCTTTCTGCTCCATTAGACTCGATTCAGTTCTACTCGGCTCTTTTCTGCTCTATTCAGCTCTGATCGGCAGTATTCGACTCTATTTGACTCTAGTCTACTCCTCTCCACTCCACTCTATTCTTTCTGTTCTCTTCGATTCGACCGTACTCTACCCTAACCTTACCTGCACCTACACTAATCTATTTGATTCAGCTCGACACATTTCAATGCGATTCGACATGATTCGTCTCGATTCATCTCGAATTTGGTCGATTCGGGTGTATTCAGCTCTGTTCAGCTCTTTTCGGCTATTCGGTCTATTCACCTCTATTTGACTCTATTCTATTCTACTCTACTCTACTTAATTCTATTTCATTCTTTCTATTGCATTCTGTTCCGTGCTAGTCTAACCTCTCCTACCCTACCCTCCTCTACTCTAATCTATACGATTCAATTCAATGCGTTTCGTCGCGATTCCATGTGATTAGGCTTGAATCGGCTCCATTTAGCTCTCTTTGGCTTGAATCGGGTCAATTCGCCTCAATTCTGCTCGATTCAGCATAATTAGGCTCGATTAAAACTTATTGAGCTCTATTCAGCTCTTTTCTACTATATTTGTCTCTATTTGGCTCCATTCGACTCCATTCCACACCAGTCCACTCCATTCTACACTATTCTATTCTGTTCTACCCTACTCTAATCTATTCTAATCGATTCGATTCATCGCGATTCGTCTCATTTCCTCTCCACTCGACTCGATTCGGCTTGAACTGGGTCTTTTCATCCATATTCTGCACTACTCCACTCTGACGATTCTACTCTACTCATCTCTACTCCATTCTACTCTTTGTATTCTCTTCTGTTCTGCTCTATTCAATTGTACTGTGCCTTACCCACTGAATCCCTCCCTAACCTACACTACTCTAATCTATTCAATTTCATTCGATTTCATTCAATTCAATACTATTCTACCCTCTTAGACACAGTTCAAAGGGATTCGGTGAAATTCCACGAGTTTCGACAGGTTTTGGTTGGATTTCATGGAATTGGACGAAATTCGATGCAGTGGGATGCGATCAGGTGTGTTTTATCTCGATTTAGCTCGGTTCATTTTGTTTGTCTCTAGTTGGCTCTTTTCAGCTCCATTCGGCTACTTTCAGCTCGAATATGGTCGATTTGACTCGATTCGACGCAATTTGCCTTGATTCGGCTCGATTCGGCCCTATTTGGCCCTATTCGGTGCTCTTCAGCTCTATTCCACTCTTTTCTACTCTAGTCATCTCTGTCCGACTCCATTCGACTCCATTCCACACCATTCTACTCCATTCTACACTATCCTATTCTGCAGAACCCTAACCCACCCCACCCTATCCTAATCGAGTCTTTTATTTTCTCTTCTCTTCTGTGGTATTCTATTCTCTTTTTCTATTTTCTCTATTTCATCCTATGATACACTACCATAACCTACACTGAAGTATGTCATTCTATTCTTTTTATTCTATTTTCTTTGTTCCACCGCATGCTACCCTACCCTATGCTACCCCACCTAGTCATTGGGAGTACTTAATAAGGGTACTAATTAAGGGTACTAGTTATGGCAAGGGTAATGATTAACACAAGGTTACTAGTTCAGGCTACTAGTTGAAGCCAGGGCACTAGATAAGGCTACTAGTTGAGCTAAGATTCACTAGTTAGGGGTATTAGTGAATGCCAGAGTACTAGTGAAGGGTCCTAGTTCAGACACAAGTCCTTGTTGAGGGTACTGTTTTAGTCAAGGTTACTGTAAATTGCTACTGTTTAAGAGAAGGGTCCTAGTTAGGGGTACATGTTAAGGTACGGGTACAAGTTCGGGTGACTAGTTAAGGCCAGTTGACTGGTTCAGGCAAGGCTACTAGTTAAGGTAAGTTTACAAGATAGGGTTACTCGTTCAGGCCAGTTTACTAGTTAAGGCAAGGCGACTAGTTAGGGGTACTAGTTAAGGTAAGGGTACAAGTTAGGGTTACTCGTCAGGCCAGTTTACTAGTTAAGGCAAGGCACCTAGTTAGGGCTACCAGTTAAGGCAAGGGTACTGTTAGGGCTGCTACATAAGGCAGGGCACTAGTTAAGGCAAGGCTACTAGTTCAGGGTACTAATTAAGGCAGGGGCACTAGTTATGGCTCCTAGTTAAGGCAAGGGTACCAGTTTGGGGTCCTAATTCAGGGTACTTGTCAAGACAAGGGTACTATTCAAGGCTACTTGTCGAGGCTACTGATCTATGCCACTATTCTAGCTGACTTGGCTGGGTTACTAGTCTAGGCTACTACTCTAGCCTTCTCTTGTCTACTCTACTCTAGTCTACCTTAGTCTACCCTAGTCCACCCTATCAGAAGCTCCGGTGCCATAACCCTTCTAATCTGTTTGATTTGATTCGATTCAAAGCATTTCGATGCCATTGGACGCGACTATGCTGGAAGCTGCTCGATTCGGCTCGATTCAGCACCATTAGCTCGATTCAGCTCGATTATCCTCGTTTCCACTTGATTCGGCTCTGTTCAGCCTTTGTCGTCCCTATTCAGCTCGATTCCACTCTTTTCTACTCTATTCGTCTCTATTTCACTCCATTCTATTCATTCCACACAATTCGACTCTATTCTGCTCTACCCTACCCTACCCTACTCTAATTGACTCTAATCTCTCTGATGCGATTCATCTCCTTTTATCCCCATCCTGCTATATTCAGCTCTATTCGACTCGATGCTACTCTACTCTATTGTACTCTAGTCTACTCTTCTGTAGTCTAGTCTAGTCTACTCTCTTCTATTCTATTGTATGTTTGCGATTCTGTTCTGTTCTATTCTACTCCACTGTACTGTACCCTATGCTATCCCAACTCTAATCTATTCTACTCCATTTGATTGGATTCGATTCGACCCGTTTTGAAGTGATTCAGCTCGATTTGGCTCTATTCTACTCTATTCCCCTTCTACTATACTCTAGTCTACTCTTTTCTGTATTCTTTCTGTAATGTTCTGTTCTATTCTATTCTGTTTGATTCTATTCTACTCTAGTCTACCCTACCCTACCATACGCGAACATCCCCTACTCCAATCTATTCAATTTGAGTTGACGAATTTTGACACAATTCAGATCGAATCGGTTCGATTCGTGTCCGCTTGGCTCGAACAGAATAGATTCGGCTTGATTCAGCTCCATTAGACTCGATTCAATGGATTTGGCTCGATTCGAATTCATTAGGCTCAAATGAGCTCGATTCGGCCCTCTTTGGACCTATTCAGCACTATTTGGCTCTATTCGGCTCTTTTCTACTCTATTCGACTCCATTCAATTCCATTGCACACCATTCTACTCCATTCTACACTATTCTACTCTACCCTACTCTAATTTACTGTAATTGATTCGGTGGGATTCCATGCAATTTGTCTCCTTTCATCTCCATTCGGCTCGATTCGACTCTATTCTACGCTACTCTCCTCTACATTATTCTGCTCTACTCTACTTTTATCTACTCCATTCTATTGTGTTCTTTCTATTCCGTTCTACCGTGTTCAATTCTATTCTAATCTATTCTATCATAAAGTACTCTAATATATGTTGCTGGATTCAGTCGCATGCATTTCAATGCGATTGGCTCAAATCGGCTCCATTCCACTCCATTCATCCCCATTTGTCTCGAAGAGCTTCGATTCGGCTCTATTCGGCTCTAATAGCCTCTACTCGACTTTATTAGACTCTACTCAACTCTATTATCTCTTTTCAACTCCATTTGACTCCATTCGACTCCAGTCAACTCCATTCTACAGAATTCTACTTCATCCTACTCTATTCTCTGTTATATTGCATAGTAGTCTACCCTACTCTAAACGAAAAATGTGTTTTATTAGAGTAGTAGTCAATTCGAATCGATTGGATTGGATTTGACTTGAATTGTTGGGATTCAATGCAATTCGACGGGATTCGACGCTATACGGCACGGTTCTGAGGGATTCGGCGTGATTCGTCTTGATTTCTATCGGTTCAGCTAATTTTAGCTCTATTTGGCTCTGTTTGGCAATATTGGACTCTATTCTACTCTAGTCTTTGATACTCTACTCGACCCTCTTCTATTCTTTCAGTTCAGTTCTGTTCTGTTCTATTCTGTTCTACTACATTCTATTCTACCCTACCCGACCCTTGCTTACCCTACTGCAAGCTGTTCGATTCTATTCGAAACACTTGAACGCGATTCGAGCTGATTCGGGTCGTATCGGCTCGATTCAGCTCCTTTCTGCTCCATTAGACTCGATTCAGTTCTACTCGGCTCTTTTCTGCTCTATTCAGCTCTGATCGGCAGTATTCGACTCTATTTGACTCTAGTCTACTCCTCTCCACTCCACTCTATTCTTTCTGTTCTCTTCGATTCGACCGTACTCTACCCTAACCTTACCTGCACCTACACTAATCTATTTGATTCAGCTCGACACATTTCAATGCGATTCGACATGATTCGTCTCGATTCATCTCGAATTTGGTCGATTCGGGTGTATTCAGCTCTGTTCAGCTCTTTTCGGCTATTCGGTCTATTCACCTCTATTTGACTCTATTCTATTCTACTCTACTCTACTTAATTCTATTTCATTCTTTCTATTGCATTCTGTTCCGTGCTAGTCTAACCTCTCCTACCCTACCCTCCTCTACTCTAATCTATACGATTCAATTCAATGCGTTTCGTCGCGATTCCATGTGATTAGGCTTGAATCGGCTCCATTTAGCTCTCTTTGGCTTGAATCGGGTCAATTCGCCTCAATTCTGCTCGATTCAGCATAATTAGGCTCGATTAAAACTTATTGAGCTCTATTCAGCTCTTTTCTACTATATTTGTCTCTATTTGGCTCCATTCGACTCCATTCCACACCAGTCCACTCCATTCTACACTATTCTATTCTGTTCTACCCTACTCTAATCTATTCTAATCGATTCGATTCATCGCGATTCGTCTCATTTCCTCTCCACTCGACTCGATTCGGCTTGAACTGGGTCTTTTCATCCATATTCTGCACTACTCCACTCTGACGATTCTACTCTACTCATCTCTACTCCATTCTACTCTTTGTATTCTCTTCTGTTCTGCTCTATTCAATTGTACTGTGCCTTACCCACTGAATCCCTCCCTAACCTACACTACTCTAATCTATTCAATTTCATTCGATTTCATTCAATTCAATACTATTCTACCCTCTTAGACACAGTTCAAAGGGATTCGGTGAAATTCCACGAGTTTCGACAGGTTTTGGTTGGATTTCATGGAATTGGACGAAATTCGATGCAGTGGGATGCGATCAGGTGTGTTTTATCTCGATTTAGCTCGGTTCATTTTGTTTGTCTCTAGTTGGCTCTTTTCAGCTCCATTCGGCTACTTTCAGCTCGAATATGGTCGATTTGACTCGATTCGACGCAATTTGCCTTGATTCGGCTCGATTCGGCCCTATTTGGCCCTATTCGGTGCTCTTCAGCTCTATTCCACTCTTTTCTACTCTAGTCATCTCTGTCCGACTCCATTCGACTCCATTCCACACCATTCTACTCCATTCTACACTATCCTATTCTGCAGAACCCTAACCCACCCCACCCTATCCTAATCGAGTCTTTTATTTTCTCTTCTCTTCTGTGGTATTCTATTCTCTTTTTCTATTTTCTCTATTTCATCCTATGATACACTACCATAACCTACACTGAAGTATGTCATTCTATTCTTTTTATTCTATTTTCTTTGTTCCACCGCATGCTACCCTACCCTATGCTACCCCACCTAGTCATTGGGAGTACTTAATAAGGGTACTAATTAAGGGTACTAGTTATGGCAAGGGTAATGATTAACACAAGGTTACTAGTTCAGGCTACTAGTTGAAGCCAGGGCACTAGATAAGGCTACTAGTTGAGCTAAGATTCACTAGTTAGGGGTATTAGTGAATGCCAGGGTACTAGTGAAGGGTCCTAGTTCAGACACAAGTCCTTGTTGAGGGTACTGTTTTAGTCAAGGTTACTGTAAATTGCTACTGTTTAAGAGAAGGGTCCTAGTTAGGGGTACATGTTAAGGTACGGGTACAAGTTCGGGTGACTAGTTAAGGCCAGTTGACTGGTTCAGGCAAGGCTACTAGTTAAGGTAAGTTTACAAGATAGGGTTACTCGTTCAGGCCAGTTTACTAGTTAAGGCAAGGCGACTAGTTAGGGGTACTAGTTAAGGTAAGGGTACAAGTTAGGGTTACTCGTCAGGCCAGTTTACTAGTTAAGGCAAGGCACCTAGTTAGGGCTACCGGTTAAGGCAAGGGTACTGTTAGGGCTGCTACATAAGGCAGGGCACTAGTTAAGGCAAGGCTACTAGTTCAGGGTACTAATTAAGGCAGGGGCACTAGTTATGGCTCCTAGTTAAGGCAAGGGTACCAGTTTGGGGTCCTAATTCAGGGTACTTGTCAAGACAAGGGTACTATTCAAGGCTACTTGTCGAGGCTACTGATCTATGCCACTATTCTAGCTGACTTGGCTGGGTTACTAGTCTAGGCTACTACTCTAGCCTTCTCTTGTCTACTCTACTCTAGTCTACCTTAGTCTACCCTAGTCCACCCTATCAGAAGCTCCGGTGCCATAACCCTTCTAATCTGTTTGATTTGATTCGATTCAAAGCATTTCGATGCCATTGGACGCGACTATGCTGGAAGCTGCTCGATTCGGCTCGATTCAGCACCATTAGCTCGATTCAGCTCGATTATCCTCGTTTCCACTTGATTCGGCTCTGTTCAGCCTTTGTCGTCCCTATTCAGCTCGATTCCACTCTTTTCTACTCTATTCGTCTCTATTTCACTCCATTCTATTCATTCCACACAATTCGACTCTATTCTGCTCTACCCTACCCTACCCTACTCTAATTGACTCTAATCTCTCTGATGCGATTCATCTCCTTTTATCCCCATCCTGCTATATTCAGCTCTATTCGACTCGATGCTACTCTACTCTATTGTACTCTAGTCTACTCTTCTGTAGTCTAGTCTAGTCTACTCTCTTCTATTCTATTGTATGTTTGCGATTCTGTTCTGTTCTATTCTACTCCACTGTACTGTACCCTATGCTATCCCAACTCTAATCTATTCTACTCCATTTGATTGGATTCGATTCGACCCGTTTTGAAGTGATTCAGCTCGATTTGGCTCTATTCTACTCTATTCCCCTTCTACTATACTCTAGTCTACTCTTTTCTGTATTCTTTCTGTAATGTTCTGTTCTATTCTATTCTGTTTGATTCTATTCTACTCTAGTCTACCCTACCCTACCATACGCGAACATCCCCTACTCCAATCTATTCAATTTGAGTTGACGAATTTTGACACAATTCAGATCGAATCGGTTCGATTCGTGTCCGCTTGGCTCGAACAGAATAGATTCGGCTTGATTCAGCTCCATTAGACTCGATTCAATGAATTTGGCTCGATTCGAATTCATTAGGCTCAAATGAGCTCGATTCGGCCCTCTTTGGACCTATTCAGCACTATTTGGCTCTATTCGGCTCTTTTCTACTCTATTCGACTCCATTCAATTCCATTGCACACCATTCTACTCCATTCTACACTATTCTACTCTACCCTACTCTAATTTACTGTAATTGATTCGGTGGGATTCCATGCAATTTGTCTCCTTTCATCTCCATTCGGCTCGATTCGACTCTATTCTACGCTACTCTCCTCTACATTATTCTGCTCTACTCTACTTTTATCTACTCCATTCTATTGTGTTCTTTCTATTCCGTTCTACCGTGTTCAATTCTATTCTAATCTATTCTATCATAAAGTACTCTAATATATGTTGCTGGATTCAGTCGCATGCATTTCAATGCGATTGGCTCAAATCGGCTCCATTCCACTCCATTCATCCCCATTTGTCTCGAAGAGCTTCGATTCGGCTCTATTCGGCTCTAATAGCCTCTACTCGACTTTATTAGACTCTACTCAACTCTATTATCTCTTTTCAACTCCATTTGACTCCATTCGACTCCAGTCAACTCCATTCTACAGAATTCTACTTCATCCTACTCTATTCTCTGTTATATTGCATAGTAGTCTACCCTACTCTAAACGAAAAATGTGTTTTATTAGAGTAGTAGTCAATTCGAATCGATTGGATTGGATTTGACTTGAATTGTTGGGATTCAATGCAATTCGACGGGATTCGACGCTATACGGCACGGTTCTGAGGGATTCGGCGTGATTCGTCTTGATTTCTATCGGTTCAGCTAATTTTAGCTCTATTTGGCTCTGTTTGGCAATATTGGACTCTATTCTACTCTAGTCTTTGATACTCTACTCGACCCTCTTCTATTCTTTCAGTTCAGTTCTGTTCTGTTCTATTCTGTTCTACTACATTCTATTCTACCCTACCCGACCCTTGCTTACCCTACTGCAAGCTGTTCGATTCTATTCGAAACACTTGAACGCGATTCGAGCTGATTCGGGTCGTATCGGCTCGATTCAGCTCCTTTCTGCTCCATTAGACTCGATTCAGTTCTACTCGGCTCTTTTCTGCTCTATTCAGCTCTGATCGGCAGTATTCGACTCTATTTGACTCTAGTCTACTCCTCTCCACTCCACTCTATTCTTTCTGTTCTCTTCGATTCGACCGTACTCTACCCTAACCTTACCTGCACCTACACTAATCTATTTGATTCAGCTCGACACATTTCAATGCGATTCGACATGATTCGTCTCGATTCATCTCGAATTTGGTCGATTCGGGTGTATTCAGCTCTGTTCAGCTCTTTTCGGCTATTCGGTCTATTCACCTCTATTTGACTCTATTCTATTCTACTCTACTCTACTTAATTCTATTTCATTCTTTCTATTGCATTCTGTTCCGTGCTAGTCTAACCTCTCCTACCCTACCCTCCTCTACTCTAATCTATACGATTCAATTCAATGCGTTTCGTCGCGATTCCATGTGATTAGGCTTGAATCGGCTCCATTTAGCTCTCTTTGGCTTGAATCGGGTCAATTCGCCTCAATTCTGCTCGATTCAGCATAATTAGGCTCGATTAAAACTTATTGAGCTCTATTCAGCTCTTTTCTACTATATTTGTCTCTATTTGGCTCCATTCGACTCCATTCCACACCAGTCCACTCCATTCTACACTATTCTATTCTGTTCTACCCTACTCTAATCTATTCTAATCGATTCGATTCATCGCGATTCGTCTCATTTCCTCTCCACTCGACTCGATTCGGCTTGAACTGGGTCTTTTCATCCATATTCTGCACTACTCCACTCTGACGATTCTACTCTACTCATCTCTACTCCATTCTACTCTTTGTATTCTCTTCTGTTCTGCTCTATTCAATTGTACTGTGCCTTACCCACTGAATCCCTCCCTAACCTACACTACTCTAATCTATTCAATTTCATTCGATTTCATTCAATTCAATACTATTCTACCCTCTTAGACACAGTTCAAAGGGATTCGGTGAAATTCCACGAGTTTCGACAGGTTTTGGTTGGATTTCATGGAATTGGACGAAATTCGATGCAGTGGGATGCGATCAGGTGTGTTTTATCTCGATTTAGCTCGGTTCATTTTGTTTGTCTCTAGTTGGCTCTTTTCAGCTCCATTCGGCTACTTTCAGCTCGAATATGGTCGATTTGACTCGATTCGACGCAATTTGCCTTGATTCGGCTCGATTCGGCCCTATTTGGCCCTATTCGGTGCTCTTCAGCTCTATTCCACTCTTTTCTACTCTAGTCATCTCTGTCCGACTCCATTCGACTCCATTCCACACCATTCTACTCCATTCTACACTATCCTATTCTGCAGAACCCTAACCCACCCCACCCTATCCTAATCGAGTCTTTTATTTTCTCTTCTCTTCTGTGGTATTCTATTCTCTTTTTCTATTTTCTCTATTTCATCCTATGATACACTACCATAACCTACACTGAAGTATGTCATTCTATTCTTTTTATTCTATTTTCTTTGTTCCACCGCATGCTACCCTACCCTATGCTACCCCACCTAGTCATTGGGAGTACTTAATAAGGGTACTAATTAAGGGTACTAGTTATGGCAAGGGTAATGATTAACACAAGGTTACTAGTTCAGGCTACTAGTTGAAGCCAGGGCACTAGATAAGGCTACTAGTTGAGCTAAGATTCACTAGTTAGGGGTATTAGTGAATGCCAGGGTACTAGTGAAGGGTCCTAGTTCAGACACAAGTCCTTGTTGAGGGTACTGTTTTAGTCAAGGTTACTGTAAATTGCTACTGTTTAAGAGAAGGGTCCTAGTTAGGGGTACATGTTAAGGTACGGGTACAAGTTCGGGTGACTAGTTAAGGCCAGTTGACTGGTTCAGGCAAGGCTACTAGTTAAGGTAAGTTTACAAGATAGGGTTACTCGTTCAGGCCAGTTTACTAGTTAAGGCAAGGCGACTAGTTAGGGGTACTAGTTAAGGTAAGGGTACAAGTTAGGGTTACTCGTCAGGCCAGTTTACTAGTTAAGGCAAGGCACCTAGTTAGGGCTACCAGTTAAGGCAAGGGTACTGTTAGGGCTGCTACATAAGGCAGGGCACTAGTTAAGGCAAGGCTACTAGTTCAGGGTACTAATTAAGGCAGGGGCACTAGTTATGGCTCCTAGTTAAGGCAAGGGTACCAGTTTGGGGTCCTAATTCAGGGTACTTGTCAAGACAAGGGTACTATTCAAGGCTACTTGTCGAGGCTACTGATCTATGCCACTATTCTAGCTGACTTGGCTGGGTTACTAGTCTAGGCTACTACTCTAGCCTTCTCTTGTCTACTCTACTCTAGTCTACCTTAGTCTACCCTAGTCCACCCTATCAGAAACTCCGGTGCCATAACCCTTCTAATCTGTTTGATTTGATTCGATTCAAAGCATTTCGATGCCATTGGACGCGACTATGCTCGAAGCTGCTCGATTCGGCTCGATTCAGCACCATTAGCTCGATTCAGCTCGATTATCCTCGTTTCCACTTGATTCGGCTCTGTTCAGCCTTTGTCGTCCCTATTCAGCTCGATTCCACTCTTTTCTACTCTATTCGTCTCTATTTCACTCCATTCTATTCATTCCACACAATTCGACTCTATTCTGCTCTACCCTACCCTACCCTACTCTAATTGACTCTAATCTCTCTGATGCGATTCATCTCCTTTTATCCCCATCCTGCTATATTCAGCTCTATTCGACTCGATGCTACTCTACTCTATTGTACTCTAGTCTACTCTTCTGTAGTCTAGTCTAGTCTACTCTCTTCTATTCTATTGTATGTTTGCGATTCTGTTCTGTTCTATTCTACTCCACTGTACTGTACCCTATGCTATCCCAACTCTAATCTATTCTACTCCATTTGGTTGGGTTCGATTCGACCCATTTTGAAGTGATTCAGCTCGATTTGGCTCTATTCTACTCTATTCCCCTTCTACTATACTCTAGTCTACTCTTTTCTGTATTCTTTCTGTAATGTTCTGTTCTATTCTATTCTGTTTGATTCTATTCTACTCTAGTCTACCCTACCCTACCATACGCGAACATCCCCTACTCCAATCTATTCAATTTGAGTTGACGAATTTTGACACAATTCAGATCGAATCGGTTCGATTCGTGTCCGCTTGGCTCGAACAGAATAGATTCGGCTTGATTCAGCTCCATTAGACTCGATTCAATGAATTTGGCTCGATTCGAATTCATTAGGCACAAATGAGCTCGATTCGGCCCTCTTTGGACCTATTCAGCACTATTTGGCTCTATTCGGCTCTTTTCTACTCTATTCGACTCCATTCAATTCCATTGCACACCATTCTACTCCATTCTACACTATTCTACTCTACCCTACTCTAATTTACTGTAATTGATTCGGTGGGATTCCATGCAATTTGTCTCCTTTCATCTCCATTCGGCTCGATTCGACTCTATTCTACGCTACTCTCCTCTACATTATTCTGCTCTACTCTACTTTTATCTACTCCATTCTATTGTGTTCTTTCTATTCCGTTCTACCGTGTTCAATTCTATTCTAATCTATTCTATCATAAAGTACTCTAATATATGTTGCTGGATTCAGTCGCATGCATTTCAATGCGATTGGCTCAAATCGGCTCCATTCCACTCCATTCATCCCCATTTGTCTCGAAGAGCTTCGATTCGGCTCTATTCGGCTCTAATAGCCTCTACTCGACTTTATGAGACTCTACTCAACTCTATTATCTCTTTTCAACTCCATTTGACTCCATTCGACTCCAGTCAACTCCATTCTACAGAATTCTACTTCATCCTACTCTATTCTCTGTTATATTGCATAGTAGTCTACCCTACTCTAAACGAAAAATGTGTTTTATTAGAGTAGTAGTCAATTCGAATCGATTGGATTGGATTTGACTTGAATTGTTGGGATTCAATGCAATTCGACGGGATTCGACGCTATACGGCACGGTTCTGAGGGATTCGGCGTGATTCGTCTTGATTTCTATCGGTTCAGCTAATTTTAGCTCTATTTGGCTCTGTTTGGCAATATTGGACTCTATTCTACTCTAGTCTTTGATACTCTACTCGACCCTCTTCTATTCTTTCAGTTCAGTTCTGTTCTGTTCTATTCTGTTCTACTACATTCTATTCTACCCTACCCGACCCTTGCTTACCCTACTGCAAGCTGTTCGATTCTATTCGAAACACTTGAACGCGATTCGAGCTGATTCGGGTCGTATCGGCTCGATTCAGCTCCTTTCTGCTCCATTAGACTCGATTCAGTTCTACTCGGCTCTTTTCTGCTCTATTCAGCTCTGATCGGCAGTATTCGACTCTATTTGACTCTAGTCTACTCCTCTCCACTCCACTCTATTCTTTCTGTTCTCTTCGATTCGACCGTACTCTACCCTAACCTTACCTGCACCTACACTAATCTATTTGATTCAGCTCGACACATTTCAATGCGATTCGACATGATTCGTCTCGATTCATCTCGAATTTGGTCGATTCGGGTGTATTCAGCTCTGTTCAGCTCTTTTCGGCTATTCGGTCTATTCACCTCTATTTGACTCTATTCTATTCTACTCTACTCTACTTAATTCTATTTCATTCTTTCTATTGCATTCTGTTCCGTGCTAGTCTAACCTCTCCTACCCTACCCTCCTCTACTCTAATCTATACGATTCAATTCAATGCGTTTCGTCGCGATTCCATGTGATTAGGCTTGAATCGGCTCCATTTAGCTCTCTTTGGCTTGAATCGGGTCAATTCGCCTCAATTCTGCTCGATTCAGCATAATTAGGCTCGATTAAAACTTATTGAGCTCTATTCAGCTCTTTTCTACTATATTTGTCTCTATTTGGCTCCATTCGACTCCATTCCACACCAGTCCACTCCATTCTACACTATTCTATTCTGTTCTACCCTACTCTAATCTATTCTAATCGATTCGATTCATCGCGATTCGTCTCATTTCCTCTCCACTCGACTCGATTCGGCTTGAACTGGGTCTTTTCATCCATATTCTGCACTACTCCACTCTGACGATTCTACTCTACTCATCTCTACTCCATTCTACTCTTTGTATTCTCTTCTGTTCTGCTCTATTCAATTGTACTGTGCCTTACCCACTGAATCCCTCCCTAACCTACACTACTCTAATCTATTCAATTTCATTCGATTTCATTCAATTCAATACTATTCTACCCTCTTAGACACAGTTCAAAGGGATTCGGTGAAATTCCACGAGTTTCGACAGGTTTTGGTTGGATTTCATGGAATTGGACGAAATTCGATGCAGTGGGATGCGATCAGGTGTGTTTTATCTCGATTTAGCTCGGTTCATTTTGTTTGTCTCTAGTTGGCTCTTTTCAGCTCCATTCGGCTACTTTCAGCTCGAATATGGTCGATTTGACTCGATTCGACGCAATTTGCCTTGATTCGGCTCGATTCGGCCCTATTTGGCCCTATTCGGTGCTCTTCAGCTCTATTCCACTCTTTTCTACTCTAGTCATCTCTGTCCGACTCCATTCGACTCCATTCCACACCATTCTACTCCATTCTACACTATCCTATTCTGCAGAACCCTAACCCACCCCACCCTATCCTAATCGAGTCTTTTATTTTCTCTTCTCTTCTGTGGTATTCTATTCTCTTTTTCTATTTTCTCTATTTCATCCTATGATACACTACCATAACCTACACTGAAGTATGTCATTCTATTCTTTTTATTCTATTTTCTTTGTTCCACCGCATGCTACCCTACCCTATGCTACCCCACCTAGTCATTGGGAGTACTTAATAAGGGTACTAATTAAGGGTACTAGTTATGGCAAGGGTAATGATTAACACAAGGTTACTAGTTCAGGCTACTAGTTGAAGCCAGGGCACTAGATAAGGCTACTAGTTGAGCTAAGATTCACTAGTTAGGGGTATTAGTGAATGCCAGGGTACTAGTGAAGGGTCCTAGTTCAGACACAAGTCCTTGTTGAGGGTACTGTTTTAGTCAAGGTTACTGTAAATTGCTACTGTTTAAGAGAAGGGTCCTAGTTAGGGGTACATGTTAAGGTACGGGTACAAGTTCGGGTGACTAGTTAAGGCCAGTTGACTGGTTCAGGCAAGGCTACTAGTTAAGGTAAGTTTACAAGATAGGGTTACTCGTTCAGGCCAGTTTACTAGTTAAGGCAAGGCGACTAGTTAGGGGTACTAGTTAAGGTAAGGGTACAAGTTAGGGTTACTCGTCAGGCCAGTTTACTAGTTAAGGCAAGGCACCTAGTTAGGGCTACCAGTTAAGGCAAGGGTACTGTTAGGGCTGCTACATAAGGCAGGGCACTAGTTAAGGCAAGGCTACTAGTTCAGGGTACTAATTAAGGCAGGGGCACTAGTTATGGCTCCTAGTTAAGGCAAGGGTACCAGTTTGGGGTCCTAATTCAGGGTACTTGTCAAGACAAGGGTACTATTCAAGGCTACTTGTCGAGGCTACTGATCTATGCCACTATTCTAGCTGACTTGGCTGGGTTACTAGTCTAGGCTACTACTCTAGCCTTCTCTTGTCTACTCTACTCTAGTCTACCTTAGTCTACCCTAGTCCACCCTATCAGAAACTCCGGTGCCATAACCCTTCTAATCTGTTTGATTTGATTCGATTCAAAGCATTTCGATGCCATTGGACGCGACTATGCTCGAAGCTGCTCGATTCGGCTCGATTCAGCACCATTAGCTCGATTCAGCTCGATTATCCTCGTTTCCACTTGATTCGGCTCTGTTCAGCCTTTGTCGTCCCTATTCAGCTCGATTCCACTCTTTTCTACTCTATTCGTCTCTATTTCACTCCATTCTATTCATTCCACACAATTCGACTCTATTCTGCTCTACCCTACCCTACCCTACTCTAATTGACTCTAATCTCTCTGATGCGATTCATCTCCTTTTATCCCCATCCTGCTATATTCAGCTCTATTCGACTCGATGCTACTCTACTCTATTGTACTCTAGTCTACTCTTCTGTAGTCTAGTCTAGTCTACTCTCTTCTATTCTATTGTATGTTTGCGATTCTGTTCTGTTCTATTCTACTCCACTGTACTGTACCCTATGCTATCCCAACTCTAATCTATTCTACTCCATTTGGTTGGGTTCGATTCGACCCATTTTGAAGTGATTCAGCTCGATTTGGCTCTATTCTACTCTATTCCCCTTCTACTATACTCTAGTCTACTCTTTTCTGTATTCTTTCTGTAATGTTCTGTTCTATTCTATTCTGTTTGATTCTATTCTACTCTAGTCTACCCTACCCTACCATACGCGAACATCCCCTACTCCAATCTATTCAATTTGAGTTGACGAATTTTGACACAATTCAGATCGAATCGGTTCGATTCGTGTCCGCTTGGCTCGAACAGAATAGATTCGGCTTGATTCAGCTCCATTAGACTCGATTCAATGAATTTGGCTCGATTCGAATTCATTAGGCACAAATGAGCTCGATTCGGCCCTCTTTGGACCTATTCAGCACTATTTGGCTCTATTCGGCTCTTTTCTACTCTATTCGACTCCATTCAATTCCATTGCACACCATTCTACTCCATTCTACACTATTCTACTCTACCCTACTCTAATTTACTGTAATTGATTCGGTGGGATTCCATGCAATTTGTCTCCTTTCATCTCCATTCGGCTCGATTCGACTCTATTCTACGCTACTCTCCTCTACATTATTCTGCTCTACTCTACTTTTATCTACTCCATTCTATTGTGTTCTTTCTATTCCGTTCTACCGTGTTCAATTCTATTCTAATCTATTCTATCATAAAGTACTCTAATATATGTTGCTGGATTCAGTCGCATGCATTTCAATGCGATTGGCTCAAATCGGCTCCATTCCACTCCATTCATCCCCATTTGTCTCGAAGAGCTTCGATTCGGCTCTATTCGGCTCTAATAGCCTCTACTCGACTTTATGAGACTCTACTCAACTCTATTATCTCTTTTCAACTCCATTTGACTCCATTCGACTCCAGTCAACTCCATTCTACAGAATTCTACTTCATCCTACTCTATTCTCTGTTATATTGCATAGTAGTCTACCCTACTCTAAACGAAAAATGTGTTTTATTAGAGTAGTAGTCAATTCGAATCGATTGGATTGGATTTGACTTGAATTGTTGGGATTCAATGCAATTCGACGGGATTCGACGCTATACGGCACGGTTCTGAGGGATTCGGCGTGATTCGTCTTGATTTCTATCGGTTCAGCTAATTTTAGCTCTATTTGGCTCTGTTTGGCAATATTGGACTCTATTCTACTCTAGTCTTTGATACTCTACTCAACCCTCTTCTATTCTTTCAGTTCAGTTCTGTTCTGTTCTATTCTGTTCTACTACATTCTATTCTGCCCTACCCTACCCTTGCTTACCCTACTGTAATCTGTTCGATTCTATTCGAAACACTTGAACGCGATTCGAGCTGATTCGGGTCGTATCGGCTCGATTCAGCTCCTTTCTGCTCCATTAGACTCGATTCAGTTCTACTCGGCTCTTTTCTGCTCTATTCAGCTCTGATCGGCAGTATTCGACTCTATTTGACTCTAGTCTACTCCTCTCCACTCCACTCTATTCTTTCTGTTCTCTTCGATTCGACCGTACTCTACCCTAACCTTACCTGCACCTACACTAATCTATTTGATTCAGCTCGACACATTTCAATGCGATTCGACATGATTCGTCTCGATTCATCTCGAATTTGGTCGATTCGGGTGTATTCAGCTCTGTTCGGCTCTTTTCGGCTGTTCGGTCTATTCACCTCTATTTGACTCTATTCTATTCTACTCTACTCTACTTAATTCTATTTCATTCTTTCTATTGCATTCTGTTCCGTGCTAGTCTAACCTCTCCTACCCTACCCTCCTCTACTCTAATCTATACGATTCAATTCAATGCGTTTCGTCGCGATTCCATGTGATTAGGCTTGAATCGGCTCCATTTAGCTCTCTTTGGCTTGAATCGGGTCAATTCGCCTCAATTCTGCTCGATTCAGCATAATTAGGCTCGATTAAAACTTATTGAACTCTATTCAGCTCTTTTCTACTATATTTGTCTCTATTTGGCTCCATTCGACTCCATTCCACACCAGTCCACTCCATTCTACACTATTCTATTCTGTTCTACCCTACTCTAATCTATTCTAATCGATTCGATTCATCGCGATTCGTCTCATTTCCTCTCCACTCGACTCGATTCGGCTTGAACTGGGTCTTTTCATCCATATTCTGCACTACTCCACTCTGACGATTCTACTCTACTCATCTCTACTCCATTCTACTCTTTGTATTCTCTTCTGTTCTGCTCTATTCAATTGTACTGTGCCTTACCCACTGAATCCCTCCCTAACCTACACTACTCTAATCTATTCAATTTAATTCGATTTCATTCAATTCAATACTATTCTACCCTCTTAGACACAGTTCAAAGGGATTCGGTGAAATTCCACGAGTTTCGACAGGTTTTGGTTGGATTTCATGGAATTGGACGAAATTCGATGCAGTGGGATGCGATCAGGTGTGTTTTATCTCGATTTAGCTCGGTTCATTTTGTTTGTCTCTAGTTGGCTCTTTTCAGCTCCATTCGGCTACTTTCAGCTCGAATATGGTCGATTTGACTCGATTCGACTCAATTTGCCTTGATTCGGCTCGATTCGGCCCTATTTGGCCCTATTCGGTGCTCTTCAGCTCTATTCCACTCTTTTCTACTCTAGTCATCTCTGTCCGACTCCATTCGACTCCATTCCACACCATTCTACTCCATTCTACACTATCCTATTCTGCAGAACCCTAACCCACCCCACCCTATCCTAATCGAGTCTTTTATTTTCTCTTCTCTTCTGTGGTATTCTATTCTCTTTTTCTATTTTCTCTATTTCATCCTATGATACACTACCATAACCTACACTGAAGTATGTCATTCTATTCTTTTTATTCTATTTTCTTTGTTCCACCGCATGCTACCCTACCCTATGCTACCCCACCTAGTCATTGGGAGTACTTAATAAGGGTACTAATTAAGGGTACTAGTTATGGCAAGGGTAATGATTAACACAAGGTTACTAGTTCAGGCTACTAGTTGAAGCCAGGGCACTAGATAAGGCTACTAGTTGAGCTAAGATTCACTAGTTAGGGGTATTAGTGAATGCCAGAGTACTAGTGAAGGGTCCTAGTTCAGACACAAGTCCTTGTTGAGGGTACTGTTTTAGTCAAGGTTACTGTAAATTGCTACTGTTTAAGAGAAGGGTCCTAGTTAGGGGTACATGTTAAGGTACGGGTACAAGTTCGGGTGACTAGTTAAGGCCAGTTGACTGGTTCAGGCAAGGCTACTAGTTAAGGTAAGTTTACAAGATAGGGTTACTCGTTCAGGCCAGTTTACTAGTTAAGGCAAGGCGACTAGTTAGGGGTACTAGTTAAGGTAAGGGTACAAGTTAGGGTTACTCGTCAGGCCAGTTTACTAGTTAAGGCAAGGCACCTAGTTAGGGCTACCAGTTAAGGCAAGGGTACTGTTAGGGCTGCTACATAAGGCAGGGCACTAGTTAAGGCAAGGCTACTAGTTCAGGGTACTAATTAAGGCAGGGGCACTAGTTATGGCTCCTAGTTAAGGCAAGGGTACCAGTTTGGGGTCCTAATTCAGGGTACTTGTCAAGACAAGGGTACTATTCAAGGCTACTTGTCGAGGCTACTGATCTATGCCACTATTCTAGCTGACTTGGCTGGGTTACTAGTCTAGGCTACTACTCTAGCCTTCTCTTGTCTACTCTACTCTAGTCTACCTTAGTCTACCCTAGTCCACCCTATCAGAAACTCTTCTAATCTGTTTGATTTGATTCGATTCAAAGCATTTCGATGCCATTGGACGCGACTATGCTCGAAGCTGCTCGATTCGGCTCGATTCAGCACCATTAGCTCGATTCAGCTCGATTATCCTCGTTTCCACTTGATTCGGCTCTGTTCAGCCTTTGTCGTCCCTATTCAGCTCGATTCCACTCTTTTCTACTCTATTCGTCTCTATTTCACTCCATTCTATTCATTCCACACAATTCGACTCTATTCTGCTCTACCCTACCCTACCCTACTCTAATTGACTCTAATCTCTCTGATGCGATTCATCTCCTTTTATCCCCATCCTGCTATATTCAGCTCTATTCGACTCGATGCTACTCTACTCTATTGTACTCTAGTCTACTCTTCTGTAGTCTAGTCTAGTCTACTCTCTTCTATTCTATTGTATGTTTGCGATTCTGTTCTGTTCTATTCTACTCCACTGTACTGTACCCTATGCTATCCCAACTCTAATCTATTCTACTCCATTTGATTGGATTCGATTCGACCCGTTTTGAAGTGATTCAGCTCGATTTGGCTCTATTCTACTCTATTCCCCTTCTACTATACTCTAGTCTACTCTTTTCTGTATTCTTTCTGTAATGTTCTGTTCTATTCTATTCTGTTTGATTCTATTCTACTCTAGTCTACCCTACCCTACCATACGCGAACATCCCCTACTCCAATCTATTCAATTTGAGTTGACGAATTTTGACACAATTCAGATCGAATCGGTTCGATTCGTGTCCGCTTGGCTCGAACAGAATAGATTCGGCTTGATTCAGCTCCATTAGACTCGATTCAATGAATTTGGCTCGATTCGAATTCATTAGGCTCAAATGAGCTCGATTCGGCCCTCTTTGGACCTATTCAGCACTATTTGGCTCTATTCGGCTCTTTTCTACTCTATTCGACTCCATTCAATTCCATTGCACACCATTCTACTCCATTCTACACTATTCTACTCTACCCTACTCTAATTTACTGTAATTGATTCGGTGGGATTCCATGCAATTTGTCTCCTTTCATCTCCATTCGGCTCGATTCGACTCTATTCTACGCTACTCTCCTCTACATTATTCTGCTCTACTCTACTTTTATCTACTCCATTCTATTGTGTTCTTTCTATTCCGTTCTACCGTGTTCAATTCTATTCTAATCTATTCTATCATAAAGTACTCTAATATATGTTGCTGGATTCAGTCGCATGCATTTCAATGCGATTGGCTCAAATCGGCTCCATTCCACTCCATTCATCCCCATTTGTCTCGAAGAGCTTCGATTCGGCTCTATTCGGCTCTAATAGCCTCTACTCGTCTTTATTAGACTCTACTCAACTCTATTATCTCTTTTCAACTCCATTTGACTCCATTCGACTCCAGTCAACTCCATTCTACAGAATTCTACTTCATCCTACTCTATTCTCTGTTATATTGCATAGTAGTCTACCCTACTCTAAACGAAAAATGTGTTTTATTAGAGTAGTAGTCAATTCGAATCGATTGGATTGGATTTGACTTGAATTGTTGGGATTCAATGCAATTCGACGGGATTCGACGCTATACGGCACGGTTCTGAGGGATTCGGCGTGATTCGTCTTGATTTCTATCGGTTCAGCTAATTTTAGCTCTATTTGGCTCTGTTTGGCAATATTGGACTCTATTCTACTCTAGTCTTTGATACTCTACTCGACCCTCTTCTATTCTTTCAGTTCAGTTCTGTTCTGTTCTATTCTGTTCTACTACATTCTATTCTACCCTACCCGACCCTTGCTTACCCTACTGCAATCTGTTCGATTCTATTCAAAACACTTGAACGCGATTCGAGCTGATTCGGGTCGTATCGGCTCGATTCAGCTCCTTTCTGCTCCATTAGACTCGATTCAGTTCTACTCGGCTCTTTTCTGCTCTATTCAGCTCTGATCGGCAGTATTCGACTCTATTTGACTCTAGTCTACTCCTCTCCACTCCACTCTATTCTTTCTGTTCTCTTCGATTCGACCGTACTCTACCCTAACCTTACCTGCACCTACACTAATCTATTTGATTCAGCTCGACACATTTCAATGCGATTCGACATGATTCGTCTCGATTCATCTCGAATTTGGTCGATTCGGGTGTATTCAGCTCTGTTCAGCTCTTTTCGGCTATTCGGTCTATTCACCTCTATTTGACTCTATTCTATTCTACTCTACTCTACTTAATTCTATTTCATTCTTTCTATTGCATTCTGTTCCGTGCTAGTCTAACCTCTCCTACCCTACCCTCCTCTACTCTAATCTATACGATTCAATTCAATGCGTTTCGTCGCGATTCCATGTGATTAGGCTTGAATCGGCTCCATTTAGCTCTCTTTGGCTTGAATCGGGTCAATTCGCCTCAATTCTGCTCGATTCAGCATAATTAGGCTCGATTAAAACTTATTGAGCTCT
This sequence comes from Loxodonta africana, assembly GCF_030014295.1. Lineage (NCBI taxonomy): Eukaryota > Metazoa > Chordata > Mammalia > Proboscidea > Elephantidae > Loxodonta > Loxodonta africana. The sequence goes on along the minus strand of NW_026975262.1, from coordinate 73,248 downwards.
ATTCAGCTCTTTTCTACTATATTTGTCTCTATTTGGCTCCATTCGACTCCATTCCACACCAGTCCACTCCATTCTACACTATTCTATTCTGTTCTACCCTACTCTAATCTATTCTAATCGATTCGATTCATCGCGATTCGTCTCATTTCCTCTCCACTCGACTCGATTCGGCTTGAACTGGGTCTTTTCATCCATATTCTGCACTACTCCACTCTGACGATTCTACTCTACTCATCTCTACTCCATTCTACTCTTTGTATTCTCTTCTGTTCTGCTCTATTCAATTGTACTGTGCCTTACCCACTGAATCCCTCCCTAACCTACACTACTCTAATCTATTCAATTTAATTCGATTTCATTCAATTCAATACTATTCTACCCTCTTAGACACAGTTCAAAGGGATTCGGTGAAATTCCACGAGTTTCGACAGGTTTTGGTTGGATTTCATGGAATTGGACGAAATTCGATGCAGTGGGATGCGATCAGGTGTGTTTTATCTCGATTTAGCTCGGTTCATTTTGTTTGTCTCTAGTTGGCTCTTTTCAGCTCCATTCGGCTACTTTCAGCTCGAATATGGTCGATTTGACTCGATTCGACGCAATTTGCCTTGATTCGGCTCGATTCGGCCCTATTTGGCCCTATTCGGTGCTCTTCAGCTCTATTCCACTCTTTTCTACTCTAGTCATCTCTGTCCGACTCCATTCGACTCCATTCCACACCATTCTACTCCATTCTACACTATCCTATTCTGCAGAACCCTAACCCACCCCACCCTATCCTAATCGAGTCTTTTATTTTCTCTTCTCTTCTGTGGTGTTCTATTCTCTTTTTCTATTTTCTCTATTTCATCCTATGATACACTACCATAACCTACACTGAAGTATGTCATTCTATTCTTTTTATTCTATTTTCTTTGTTCCACCGCATGCTACCCTACCCTATGCTACCCCACCTAGTCATTGGGAGTACTTAATAAGGGTACTAATTAAGGGTACTAGTTATGGCAAGGGTAATGATTAACACAAGGTTACTAGTTCAGGCTACTAGTTGAAGCCAGGGCACTAGATAAGGCTACTAGTTGAGCTAAGATTCACTAGTTAGGGGTATTAGTGAATGCCAGGGTACTAGTGAAGGGTCCTAGTTCAGACACAAGTCCTTGTTGAGGGTACTGTTTTAGTCAAGGTTACTGTAAATTGCTACTGTTTAAGAGAAGGGTCCTAGTTAGGGGTACATGTTAAGGTACGGGTACAAGTTGGGGTGACTAGTTAAGGCCAGTTGACTGGTTCAGGCAAGGCTACTAGTTAAGGTAAGTGTACAAGATAGGGTTACTCGTTCAGGCCAGTTTACTAGTTAAGGCAAGGCGACTAGTTAGGGGTACTAGTTAAGGTAAGGGTACAAGTTAGGGTTACTCGTCAGGCCAGTTTACTAGTTAAGGCAAGGCACCTAGTTAGGGCTACCGGTTAAGGCAAGGGTACTGTTAGGGCTGCTACATAAGGCAGGGCACTAGTTAAGGCAAGGCTACTAGTTCAGGGTACTAATTAAGGCAGGGGCACTAGTTATGGCTCCTAGTTAAGGCAAGGGTACCAGTTTGGGGTCCTAATTCAGGGTACTTGTCAAGACAAGGGTACTATTCAAGGCTACTTGTCGAGGCTACTGATCTATGCCACTATTCTAGCTGACTTGGCTGGGTTACTAGTCTAGGCTACTACTCTAGCCTTCTCTTGTCTACTCTACTCTAGTCTACCTTAGTCTACCCTAGTCCACCCTATCAGAAACTCTTCTAATCTGTTTGATTTGATTCGATTCAAAGCATTTCGATGCCATTGGACGCGACTATGCTCGAAGCTGCTCGATTCGGCTCGATTCAGCACCATTAGCTCGATTCAGCTCGATTATCCTCGTTTCCACTTGATTCGGCTCTGTTCAGCCTTTGTCGTCCCTATTCAGCTCGATTCCACTCTTTTCTACTCTATTCGTCTCTATTTCACTCCATTCTATTCATTCCACACAATTCGACTCTATTCTGCTCTACCCTACCCTACCCTACTCTAATTGACTCTAATCTCTCTGATGCGATTCATCTCCTTTTATCCCCATCCTGCTATATTCAGCTCTATTCGACTCGATGCTACTCTACTCTATTGTACTCTAGTCTACTCTTCTGTAGTCTAGTCTAGTCTACTCTCTTCTATTCTATTGTATGTTTGCGATTCTGTTCTGTTCTATTCTACTCCACTGTACTGTACCCTATGCTATCCCAACTCTAATCTATTCTACTCCATTTGATTGGATTCGATTCGACCCGTTTTGAAGTGATTCAGCTCGATTTGGCTCTATTCTACTCTATTCCCCTTCTACTATACTCTAGTCTACTCTTTTCTGTATTCTTTCTGTAATGTTCTGTTCTATTCTATTCTGTTTGATTCTATTCTACTCTAGTCTACCCTACCCTACCATACGCGAACATCCCCTACTCCAATCTATTCAATTTGAGTTGACGAATTTTGACACAATTCAGATCGAATCGGTTCGATTCGTGTCCGCTTGGCTCGAACAGAATAGATTCGGCTTGATTCAGCTCCATTAGACTCGATTCAATGAATTTGGCTCGATTCGAATTCATTAGGCTCAAATGAGCTCGATTCGGCCCTCTTTGGACCTATTCAGCACTATTTGGCTCTATTCGGCTCTTTTCTACTCTATTCGACTCCATTCAATTCCATTGCACACCATTCTACTCCATTCTACACTATTCTACTCTACCCTACTCTAATTTACTGTAATTGATTCGGTGGGATTCCATGCAATTTGTCTCCTTTCATCTCCATTCGGCTCGATTCGACTCTATTCTACGCTACTCTCCTCTACATTATTCTGCTCTACTCTACTTTTATCTACTCCATTCTATTGTGTTCTTTCTATTCCGTTCTACCGTGTTCAATTCTATTCTAATCTATTCTATCATAAAGTACTCTAATATATGTTGCTGGATTCAGTCGCATGCATTTCAATGCGATTGGCTCAAATCGGCTCCATTCCACTCCATTCATCCCCATTTGTCTCGAAGAGCTTCGATTCGGCTCTATTCGGCTCTAATAGCCTCTACTCGTCTTTATTAGACTCTACTCAACTCTATTATCTCTTTTCAACTCCATTTGACTCCATTCGACTCCAGTCAACTCCATTCTACAGAATTCTACTTCATCCTACTCTATTCTCTGTTATATTGCATAGTAGTCTACCCTACTCTAAACGAAAAATGTGTTTTATTAGAGTAGTAGTCAATTCGAATCGATTGGATTGGATTTGACTTGAATTGTTGGGATTCAATGCAATTCGACGGGATTCGACGCTATACGGCACGGTTCTGAGGGATTCGGCGTGATTCGTCTTGATTTCTATCGGTTCAGCTAATTTTAGCTCTATTTGGCTCTGTTTGGCAATATTGGACTCTATTCTACTCTAGTCTTTGATACTCTACTCGACCCTCTTCTATTCTTTCAGTTCAGTTCTGTTCTGTTCTATTCTGTTCTACTACATTCTATTCTACCCTACCCGACCCTTGCTTACCCTACTGCAATCTGTTCGATTCTATTCAAAACACTTGAACGCGATTCGAGCTGATTCGGGTCGTATCGGCTCGATTCAGCTCCTTTCTGCTCCATTAGACTCGATTCAGTTCTACTCGGCTCTTTTCTGCTCTATTCAGCTCTGATCGGCAGTATTCGACTCTATTTGACTCTAGTCTACTCCTCTCCACTCCACTCTATTCTTTCTGTTCTCTTCGATTCGACCGTACTCTACCCTAACCTTACCTGCACCTACACTAATCTATTTGATTCAGCTCGACACATTTCAATGCGATTCGACATGATTCGTCTCGATTCATCTCGAATTTGGTCGATTCGGGTGTATTCAGCTCTGTTCAGCTCTTTTCGGCTATTCGGTCTATTCACCTCTATTTGACTCTATTCTATTCTACTCTACTCTACTTAATTCTATTTCATTCTTTCTATTGCATTCTGTTCCGTGCTAGTCTAACCTCTCCTACCCTACCCTCCTCTACTCTAATCTATACGATTCAATTCAATGCGTTTCGTCGCGATTCCATGTGATTAGGCTTGAATCGGCTCCATTTAGCTCTCTTTGGCTTGAATCGGGTCAATTCGCCTCAATTCTGCTCGATTCAGCATAATTAGGCTCGATTAAAACTTATTGAGCTCTATTCAGCTCTTTTCTACTATATTTGTCTCTATTTGGCTCCATTCGACTCCATTCCACACCAGTCCACTCCATTCTACACTATTCTATTCTGTTCTACCCTACTCTAATCTATTCTAATCGATTCGATTCATCGCGATTCGTCTCATTTCCTCTCCACTCGACTCGATTCGGCTTGAACTGGGTCTTTTCATCCATATTCTGCACTACTCCACTCTGACGATTCTACTCTACTCATCTCTACTCCATTCTACTCTTTGTATTCTCTTCTGTTCTGCTCTATTCAATTGTACTGTGCCTTACCCACTGAATCCCTCCCTAACCTACACTACTCTAATCTATTCAATTTAATTCGATTTCATTCAATTCAATACTATTCTACCCTCTTAGACACAGTTCAAAGGGATTCGGTGAAATTCCACGAGTTTCGACAGGTTTTGGTTGGATTTCATGGAATTGGACGAAATTCGATGCAGTGGGATGCGATCAGGTGTGTTTTATCTCGATTTAGCTCGGTTCATTTTGTTTGTCTCTAGTTGGCTCTTTTCAGCTCCATTCGGCTACTTTCAGCTCGAATATGGTCGATTTGACTCGATTCGACGCAATTTGCCTTGATTCGGCTCGATTCGGCCCTATTTGGCCCTATTCGGTGCTCTTCAGCTCTATTCCACTCTTTTCTACTCTAGTCATCTCTGTCCGACTCCATTCGACTCCATTCCACACCATTCTACTCCATTCTACACTATCCTATTCTGCAGAACCCTAACCCACCCCACCCTATCCTAATCGAGTCTTTTATTTTCTCTTCTCTTCTGTGGTGTTCTATTCTCTTTTTCTATTTTCTCTATTTCATCCTATGATACACTACCATAACCTACACTGAAGTATGTCATTCTATTCTTTTTATTCTATTTTCTTTGTTCCACCGCATGCTACCCTACCCTATGCTACCCCACCTAGTCATTGGGAGTACTTAATAAGGGTACTAATTAAGGGTACTAGTTATGGCAAGGGTAATGATTAACACAAGGTTACTAGTTCAGGCTACTAGTTGAAGCCAGGGCACTAGATAAGGCTACTAGTTGAGCTAAGATTCACTAGTTAGGGGTATTAGTGAATGCCAGGGTACTAGTGAAGGGTCCTAGTTCAGACACAAGTCCTTGTTGAGGGTACTGTTTTAGTCAAGGTTACTGTAAATTGCTACTGTTTAAGAGAAGGGTCCTAGTTAGGGGTACATGTTAAGGTACGGGTACAAGTTGGGGTGACTAGTTAAGGCCAGTTGACTGGTTCAGGCAAGGCTACTAGTTAAGGTAAGTGTACAAGATAGGGTTACTCGTTCAGGCCAGTTTACTAGTTAAGGCAAGGCGACTAGTTAGGGGTACTAGTTAAGGTAAGGGTACAAGTTAGGGTTACTCGTCAGGCCAGTTTACTAGTTAAGGCAAGGCACCTAGTTAGGGCTACCGGTTAAGGCAAGGGTACTGTTAGGGCTGCTACATAAGGCAGGGCACTAGTTAAGGCAAGGCTACTAGTTCAGGGTACTAATTAAGGCAGGGGCACTAGTTATGGCTCCTAGTTAAGGCAAGGGTACCAGTTTGGGGTCCTAATTCAGGGTACTTGTCAAGACAAGGGTACTATTCAAGGCTACTTGTCGAGGCTACTGATCTATGCCACTATTCTAGCTGACTTGGCTGGGTTACTAGTCTAGGCTACTACTCTAGCCTTCTCTTGTCTACTCTACTCTAGTCTACCTTAGTCTACCCTAGTCCACCCTATCAGAAACTCCGGTGCCATAACCCTTCTAATCTGTTTGATTTGATTCGATTCAAAGCATTTCGATGCCATTGGACGCGACTATGCTCGAAGCTGCTCGATTCGGCTCGATTCAGCACCATTAGCTCGATTCAGCTCGATTATCCTTGTTTCCACTTGATTCGGCTCTGTTCAGCCTTTGTCGTCCCTATTCAGCTCGATTCCACTCTTTTCTACTCTATTCGTCTCTATTTCACTCCATTCTATTCATTCCACACAATTCGACTCTATTCTGCTCTACCCTACCCTACCCTACTCTAATTGACTCTAATCTCTCTGATGCGATTCATCTCCTTTTATCCCCATCCTGCTATATTCAGCTCTATTCGACTCGATGCTACTCTACTCTATTGTACTCTAGTCTACTCTTCTGTAGTCTAGTCTAGTCTACTCTCTTCTATTCTATTGTATGTTTGCGATTCTGTTCTGTTCTATTCTACTCCACTGTACTGTACCCTATGCTATCCCAACTCTAATCTATTCTACTCCATTTGATTGGATTCGATTCGACCCGTTTTGAAGTGATTCAGCTCGATTTGGCTCTATTCTACTCTATTCCCCTTCTACTATACTCTAGTCTACTCTTTTCTGTATTCTTTCTGTAATGTTCTGTTCTATTCTATTCTGTTTGATTCTATTCTACTCTAGTCTACCCTACCCTACCATACGCGAACATCCCCTACTCCAATCTATTCAATTTGAGTTGACGAATTTTGACACAATTCAGATCGAATCGGTTCGATTCGTGTCCGCTTGGCTCGAACAGAATAGATTCGGCTTGATTCAGCTCCATTAGACTCGATTCAATGAATTTGGCTCGATTCGAATTCATTAGGCTCAAATGAGCTCGATTCGGCCCTCTTTGGACCTATTCAGCACTATTTGGCTCTATTCGGCTCTTTTCTACTCTATTCGACTCCATTCAATTCCATTGCACACCATTCTACTCCATTCTACACTATTCTACTCTACCCTACTCTAATTTACTGTAATTGATTCGGTGGGATTCCACGCAATTTGTCTCCTTTCATCTCCATTCGGCTCGATTCGACTCTATTCTACGCTACTCTCCTCTACATTATTCTGCTCTACTCTACTTTTATCTACTCCATTCTATTGTGTTCTTTCTATTCCGTTCTACCGTGTTCAATTCTATTCTAATCTATTCTATCATAAAGTACTCTAATATATGTTGCTGGATTCAGTCGCATGCATTTCAATGCGATTGGCTCAAATCGGCTCCATTCCACTCCATTCATCCCCATTTGTCTCGAAGAGCTTCGATTCGGCTCTATTCGGCTCTAATAGCCTCTACTCGTCTTTATTAGACTCTACTCAACTCTATTATCTCTTTTCAACTCCATTTGACTCCATTCGACTCCAGTCAACTCCATTCTACAGAATTCTACTTCATCCTACTCTATTCTCTGTTATATTGCATAGTAGTCTACCCTACTCTAAACGAAAAATGTGTTTTATTAGAGTAGTAGTCAATTCGAATCGATTGGATTGGATTTGACTTGAATTGTTGGGATTCAATGCAATTCGACGGGATTCGACGCTATACGGCACGGTTCTGAGGGATTCGGCGTGATTCGTCTTGATTTCTATCGGTTCAGCTAATTTTAGCTCTATTTGGCTCTGTTTGGCAATATTGGACTCTATTCTACTCTAGTCTTTGATACTCTACTCGACCCTCTTCTATTCTTTCAGTTCAGTTCTGTTCTGTTCTATTCTGTTCTACTACATTCTATTCTGCCCTACCCTACCCTTGCTTACCCTACTGCAATCTGTTCGATTCTATTCGAAACACTTGAACGCGATTCGAGCTGATTCGGGTCGTATCGGCTCGATTCAGCTCCTTTCTGCTCCATTAGACTCGATTCAGTTCTACTCGGCTCTTTTCTGCTCTATTCAGCTCTGATCGGCAGTATTCGACTCTATTTGACTCTAGTCTACTCCTCTCCACTCCACTCTATTCTTTCTGTTCTCTTCGATTCGACCGTACTCTACCCTAACCTTACCTGCACCTACACTAATCTATTTGATTCAGCTCGACACATTTCAATGCGATTCGACATGATTCGTCTCGATTCATCTCGAATTTGGTCGATTCGGGTGTATTCAGCTCTGTTCGGCTCTTTTCGGCTGTTCGGTCTATTCACCTCTATTTGACTCTATTCTATTCTACTCTACTCTACTTAATTCTATTTCATTCTTTCTATTGCATTCTGTTCCGTGCTAGTCTAACCTCTCCTACCCTACCCTCCTCTACTCTAATCTATACGATTCAATTCAATGCGTTTCGTCGCGATTCCATGTGATTAGGCTTGAATCGGCTCCATTTAGCTCTCTTTGGCTTGAATCGGGTCAATTCGCCTCAATTCTGCTCGATTCAGCATAATTAGGCTCGATTAAAACTTATTGAACTCTATTCAGCTCTTTTCTACTATATTTGTCTCTATTTGGCTCCATTCGACTCCATTCCACACCAGTCCACTCCATTCTACACTATTCTATTCTGTTCTACCCTACTCTAATCTATTCTAATCGATTCGATTCATCGCGATTCGTCTCATTTCCTCTCCACTCGACTCGATTCGGCTTGAACTGGGTCTTTTCATCCATATTCTGCACTACTCCACTCTGACGATTCTACTCTACTCATCTCTACTCCATTCTACTCTTTGTATTCTCTTCTGTTCTGCTCTATTCAATTGTACTGTGCCTTACCCACTGAATCCCTCCCTAACCTACACTACTCTAATCTATTCAATTTAATTCGATTTCATTCAATTCAATACTATTCTACCCTCTTAGACACAGTTCAAAGGGATTCGGTGAAATTCCACGAGTTTCGACAGGTTTTGGTTGGATTTCATGGAATTGGACGAAATTCGATGCAGTGGGATGCGATCAGGTGTGTTTTATCTCGATTTAGCTCGGTTCATTTTGTTTGTCTCTAGTTGGCTCTTTTCAGCTCCATTCGGCTACTTTCAGCTCGAATATGGTCGATTTGACTCGATTCGACGCAATTTGCCTTGATTCGGCTCGATTCGGCCCTATTTGGCCCTATTCGGTGCTCTTCAGCTCTATTCCACTCTTTTCTACTCTAGTCATCTCTGTCCGACTCCATTCGACTCCATTCCACACCATTCTACTCCATTCTACACTATCCTATTCTGCAGAACCCTAACCCACCCCACCCTATCCTAATCGAGTCTTTTATTTTCTCTTCTCTTCTGTGGTATTCTATTCTCTTTTTCTATTTTCTCTATTTCATCCTATGATACACTACCATAACCTACACTGAAGTATGTCATTCTATTCTTTTTATTCTATTTTCTTTGTTCCACCGCATGCTACCCTACCCTATGCTACCCCACCTAGTCATTGGGAGTACTTAATAAGGGTACTAATTAAGGGTACTAGTTATGGCAAGGGTAATGATTAACACAAGGTTACTAGTTCAGGCTACTAGTTGAAGCCAGGGCACTAGATAAGGCTACTAGTTGAGCTAAGATTCACTAGTTAGGGGTATTAGTGAATGCCAGAGTACTAGTGAAGGGTCCTAGTTCAGACACAAGTCCTTGTTGAGGGTACTGTTTTAGTCAAGGTTACTGTAAATTGCTACTGTTTAAGAGAAGGGTCCTAGTTAGGGGTACATGTTAAGGTACGGGTACAAGTTCGGGTGACTAGTTAAGGCCAGTTGACTGGTTCAGGCAAGGCTACTAGTTAAGGTAAGTTTACAAGATAGGGTTACTCGTTCAGGCCAGTTTACTAGTTAAGGCAAGGCGACTAGTTAGGGGTACTAGTTAAGGTAAGGGTACAAGTTAGGGTTACTCGTCAGGCCAGTTTACTAGTTAAGGCAAGGCACCTAGTTAGGGCTACCGGTTAAGGCAAGGGTACTGTTAGGGCTGCTACATAAGGCAGGGCACTAGTTAAGGCAAGGCTACTAGTTCAGGGTACTAATTAAGGCAGGGGCACTAGTTATGGCTCCTAGTTAAGGCAAGGGTACCAGTTTGGGGTCCTAATTCAGGGTACTTGTCAAGACAAGGGTACTATTCAAGGCTACTTGTCGAGGCTACTGATCTATGCCACTATTCTAGCTGACTTGGCTGGGTTACTAGTCTAGGCTACTACTCTAGCCTTCTCTTGTCTACTCTACTCTAGTCTACCTTAGTCTACCCTAGTCCACCCTATCAGAAACTCTTCTAATCTGTTTGATTTGATTCGATTCAAAGCATTTCGATGCCATTGGACGCGACTATGCTCGAAGCTGCTCGATTCGGCTCGATTCAGCACCATTAGCTCGATTCAGCTCGATTATCCTCGTTTCCACTTGATTCGGCTCTGTTCAGCCTTTGTCGTCCCTATTCAGCTCGATTCCACTCTTTTCTACTCTATTCGTCTCTATTTCACTCCATTCTATTCATTCCACACAATTCGACTCTATTCTGCTCTACCCTACCCTACCCTACTCTAATTGACTCTAATCTCTCTGATGCGATTCATCTCCTTTTATCCCCATCCTGCTATATTCAGCTCTATTCGACTCGATGCTACTCTACTCTATTGTACTCTAGTCTACTCTTCTGTAGTCTAGTCTAGTCTACTCTCTTCTATTCTATTGTATGTTTGCGATTCTGTTCTGTTCTATTCTACTCCACTGTACTGTACCCTATGCTATCCCAACTCTAATCTATTCTACTCCATTTGATTGGATTCGATTCGACCCGTTTTGAAGTGATTCAGCTCGATTTGGCTCTATTCTACTCTATTCCCCTTCTACTATACTCTAGTCTACTCTTTTCTGTATTCTTTCTGTAATGTTCTGTTCTATTCTATTCTGTTTGATTCTATTCTACTCTAGTCTACCCTACCCTACCATACGCGAACATCCCCTACTCCAATCTATTCAATTTGAGTTGACGAATTTTGACACAATTCAGATCGAATCGGTTCGATTCGTGTCCGCTTGGCTCGAACAGAATAGATTCGGCTTGATTCAGCTCCATTAGACTCGATTCAATGAATTTGGCTCGATTCGAATTCATTAGGCTCAAATGAGCTCGATTCGGCCCTCTTTGGACCTATTCAGCACTATTTGGCTCTATTCGGCTCTTTTCTACTCTATTCGACTCCATTCAATTCCATTGCACACCATTCTACTCCATTCTACACTATTCTACTCTACCCTACTCTAATTTACTGTAATTGATTCGGTGGGATTCCATGCAATTTGTCTCCTTTCATCTCCATTCGGCTCGATTCGACTCTATTCTACGCTACTCTCCTCTACATTATTCTGCTCTACTCTACTTTTATCTACTCCATTCTATTGTGTTCTTTCTATTCCGTTCTACCGTGTTCAATTCTATTCTAATCTATTCTATCATAAAGTACTCTAATATATGTTGCTGGATTCAGTCGCATGCATTTCAATGCGATTGGCTCAAATCGGCTCCATTCCACTCCATTCATCCCCATTTGTCTCGAAGAGCTTCGATTCGGCTCTATTCGGCTCTAATAGCCTCTACTCGACTTTATTAGACTCTACTCAACTCTATTATCTCTTTTCAACTCCATTTGACTCCATTCGACTCCAGTCAACTCCATTCTACAGAATTCTACTTCATCCTACTCTATTCTCTGTTATATTGCATAGTAGTCTACCCTACTCTAAACGAAAAATGTGTTTTATTAGAGTAGTAGTCAATTCGAATCGATTGGATTGGATTTGACTTGAATTGTTGGGATTCAATGCAATTCGACGGGATTCGACGCTATACGGCACGGTTCTGAGGGATTCGGCGTGATTCGTCTTGATTTCTATCGGTTCAGCTAATTTTAGCTCTATTTGGCTCTGTTTGGCAATATTGGACTCTATTCTACTCTAGTCTTTGATACTCTACTCGACCCTCTTCTATTCTTTCAGTTCAGTTCTGTTCTGTTCTATTCTGTTCTACTACATTCTATTCTGCCCTACCCTACCCTTGCTTACCCTACTGCAATCTGTTCGATTCTATTCGAAACACTTGAACGCGATTCGAGCTGATTCGGGTCGTATCGGCTCGATTCAGCTCCTTTCTGCTCCATTAGACTCGATTCAGTTCTACTCGGCTCTTTTCTGCTCTATTCAGCTCTGATCGGCAGTATTCGACTCTATTTGACTCTAGTCTACTCCTCTCCACTCCACTCTATTCTTTCTGTTCTCTTCGATTCGACCGTACTCTACCCTAACCTTACCTGCACCTACACTAATCTATTTGATTCAGCTCGACACATTTCAATGCGATTCGACATGATTCGTCTCGATTCATCTCGAATTTGGTCGATTCGGGTGTATTCAGCTCTGTTCGGCTCTTTTCGGCTATTCGGTCTATTCACCTCTATTTGACTCTATTCTATTCTACTCTACTCTACTTAATTCTATTTCATTCTTTCTATTGCATTCTGTTCCGTGCTAGTCTAACCTCTCCTACCCTACCCTCCTCTACTCTAATCTATACGATTCAATTCAATGCGTTTCGTCGCGATTCCATGTGATTAGGCTTGAATCGGCTCCATTTAGCTCTCTTTGGCTTGAATCGGGTCAATTCGCCTCAATTCTGCTCGATTCAGCATAATTAGGCTCGATTAAAACTTATTGAACTCTATTCAGCTCTTTTCTACTATATTTGTCTCTATTTGGCTCCATTCGACTCCATTCCACACCAGTCCACTCCATTCTACACTATTCTATTCTGTTCTACCCTACTCTAATCTATTCTAATCGATTCGATTCATCGCGATTCGTCTCATTTCCTCTCCACTCGACTCGATTCGGCTTGAACTGGGTCTTTTCATCCATATTCTGCACTACTCCACTCTGACGATTCTACTCTACTCATCTCTACTCCATTCTACTCTTTGTATTCTCTTCTGTTCTGCTCTATTCAATTGTACTGTGCCTTACCCACTGAATCCCTCCCTAACCTACACTACTCTAATCTATTCAATTTAATTCGATTTCATTCAATTCAATACTATTCTACCCTCTTAGACACAGTTCAAAGGGATTCGGTGAAATTCCACGAGTTTCGACAGGTTTTGGTTGGATTTCATGGAATTGGACGAAATTCGATGCAGTGGGATGCGATCAGGTGTGTTTTATCTCGATTTAGCTCGGTTCATTTTGTTTGTCTCTAGTTGGCTCTTTTCAGCTCCATTCGGCTACTTTCAGCTCGAATATGGTCGATTTGACTCGATTCGACGCAATTTGCCTTGATTCGGCTCGATTCGGCCCTATTTGGCCCTATTCGGTGCTCTTCAGCTCTATTCCACTCTTTTCTACTCTAGTCATCTCTGTCCGACTCCATTCGACTCCATTCCACACCATTCTACTCCATTCTACACTATCCTATTCTGCAGAACCCTAACCCACCCCACCCTATCCTAATCGAGTCTTTTATTTTCTCTTCTCTTCTGTGGTATTCTATTCTCTTTTTCTATTTTCTCTATTTCATCCTATGATACACTACCATAACCTACACTGAAGTATGTCATTCTATTCTTTTTATTCTATTTTCTTTGTTCCACCGCATGCTACCCTACCCTATGCTACCCCACCTAGTCATTGGGAGTACTTAATAAGGGTACTAGTTATGGCAAGGGTAATGATTAACACAAGGTTACTAGTTCAGGCTACTAGTTGAAGCCAGGGCACTAGATAAGGCTACTAGTTGAGCTAAGATTCACTAGTTAGGGATATTAGTGAATGCCAGGGTACTAGTGAAGGGTCCTAGTTCAGACACAAGTCCTTGTTGCGGGTACTGTTTTAGTCAAGGTTACTGTAAATTGCTACTGTTTAAGAGAAGGGTCCTAGTTAGGGGTACATGTTAAGGTACGGGTACAAGTTCGGGTGACTAGTTAAGGCCAGTTGACTGGTTCAGGCAAGGCTACTAGTTAAGGTAAGTTTACAAGATAGGGTTACTCGTTCAGGCCAGTTTACTAGTTAAGGCAAGGCGACTAGTTAGGGGTACTAGTTAAGGTAAGGGTACAAGTTAGGGTTACTCATCAGGCCAGTTTACTAGTTAAGGCAAGGCACCTAGTTAGGGCTACCGGTTAAGGCAAGGGTACTGTTAGGGCTGCTACATAAGGCAGGGCACTAGTTAAGGCAAGGCTACTAGTTCAGGGTACTAATTAAGGCAGGGGCACTAGTTCTGGCTCCTAGTTAAGGCAAGGGTACCAGTTTGGGGTCCTAATTCAGGGTACTTGTCAAGACAAGGGTACTATTCAAGGCTACTTGTCGAGGCTACTGATCTATGCCACTATTCTAGCTGACTTGGCTGGGTTACTAGTCTAGGCTACTACTCTAGCCTTCTCTTGTCTACTCTACTCTAGTCTACCTTAGTCTACCCTAGTCCACCCTATCAGAAACTCCGGTGCCATAACCCTTCTAATCTGTTTGATTTGATTCGATTCAAAGCATTTCGATGCCATTGGACGCGACTATGCTCGAAGCTGCTCGATTCGGCTCGATTCAGCACCATTAGCTCGATTCAGCTCGATTATCCTCGTTTCCACTTGATTCGGCTCTGTTCAGCCTTTGTCGTCCCTATTCAGCTCGATTCCACTCTTTTCTACTCTATTCGTCTCTATTTCACTCCATTCTATTCATTCCACACAATTCGACTCTATTCTGCTCTACCCTACCCTACCCTACTCTAATTGACTCTAATCTCTCTGATGCGATTCATCTCCTTTTATCCCCATCCTGCTACATTCAGCTCTATTCGACTCGATGCTACTCTACTCTATTGTACTCTAGTCTACTCTTCTGTAGTCTAGTCTAGTCTACTCTCTTCTATTCTATTGTATGTTTGCGATTCTGTTCTGTTCTATTCTACTCCACTGTACTGTACCCTATGCTATCCCAACTCTAATCTATTCTACTCCATTTGATTGGATTCGATTCGACCCGTTTTGAAGTGATTCAGCTCGATTTGGCTCTATTCTACTCTATTCCCCTTCTACTATACTCTAGTCTACTCTTTTCTGTATTCTTTCTGTAATGTTCTGTTCTATTCTATTCTGTTTGATTCTATTCTACTCTAGTCTACCCTACCCTACCATACGCGAACATCCCCTACTCCAATCTATTCAATTTGAGTTGACGAATTTTGACACAATTCAGATCGAATCGGTTCGATTCGTGTCCGCTTGGCTCGAACAGAATAGATTCGGCTTGATTCAGCTCCATTAGACTCGATTCAATGAATTTGGCTCGATTCGAATTCATTAGGCTCAAATGAGCTCGATTCGGCCCTCTTTGGACCTATTCAGCACTATTTGGCTCTATTCGGCTCTTTTCTACTCTATTCGACTCCATTCAATTCCATTGCACACCATTCTACTCCATTCTACACTATTCTACTCTACCCTACTCTAATTTACTGTAATTGATTCGGTGGGATTCCATGCAATTTGTCTCCTTTCATCTCCATTCGGCTCGATTCGACTCTATTCTACGCTACTCTCCTCTACATTATTCTGCTCTACTCTACTTTTATCTACTCCATTCTATTGTGTTCTTTCTATTCCGTTCTACCGT
The DNA here is from genome assembly GCF_030014295.1 of Loxodonta africana. Lineage (NCBI taxonomy): Eukaryota > Metazoa > Chordata > Mammalia > Proboscidea > Elephantidae > Loxodonta > Loxodonta africana. The sequence goes on along the minus strand of NW_026975262.1, from coordinate 57,622 downwards.
GTTCAATTCTATTCTAATCTATTCTATCATAAAGTACTCTAATATATGTTGCTGGATTCAGTCGCATGCATTTCAATGCGATTGGCTCAAATCGGCTCCATTCCACTCCATTCATCCCCATTTGTCTCGAAGAGCTTCGATTCGGCTCTATTCGGCTCTAATAGCCTCTACTCGACTTTATTAGACTCTACTCAACTCTATTATCTCTTTTCAACTCCATTTGACTCCATTCGACTCCAGTCAACTCCATTCTACAGAATTCTACTTCATCCTACTCTATTCTCTGTTATATTGCATAGTAGTCTACCCTACTCTAAACGAAAAATGTGTTTTATTAGAGTAGTAGTCAATTCGAATCGATTGGATTGGATTTGACTTGAATTGTTGGGATTCAATGCAATTCGACGGGATTCGACGCTATACGGCACGGTTCTGAGGGATTCAGCGTGATTCGTCTTGATTTCTATCGGTTCAGCTAATTTTAGCTCTATTTGGCTCTGTTTGGCAATATTGGACTCTATTCTACTCTAGTCTTTGATACTCTACTCGACCCTCTTCTATTCTTTCAGTTCAGTTCTGTTCTGTTCTATTCTGTTCTACTACATTCTATTCTGCCCTACCCTACCCTTGCTTACCCTACTGCAATCTGTTCGATTCTATTCGAAACACTTGAACGCGATTCGAGCTGATTCGGGTCGTATCGGCTCGATTCAGCTCCTTTCTGCTCCATTAGACTCGATTCAGTTCTACTCGGCTCTTTTCTGCTCTATTCAGCTCTGATCGGCAGTATTCGACTCTATTTGACTCTAGTCTACTCCTCTCCACTCCACTCTATTCTTTCTGTTCTCTTCGATTCGACCGTACTCTACCCTAACCTTACCTGCACCTACACTAATCTATTTGATTCAGCTCGACACATTTCAATGCGATTCGACATGATTCGTCTCGATTCATCTCGAATTTGGTCGATTCGGGTGTATTCAGCTCTGTTCGGCTCTTTTCGGCTATTCGGTCTATTCACCTCTATTTGACTCTATTCTATTCTACTCTACTCTACTTAATTCTATTTCATTCTTTCTATTGCATTCTGTTCCGTGCTAGTCTAACCTCTCCTACCCTACCCTCCTCTACTCTAATCTATACGATTCAATTCAATGCGTTTCGTCGCGATTCCATGTGATTAGGCTTGAATCGGCTCCATTTAGCTCTCTTTGGCTTGAATCGGGTCAATTCGCCTCAATTCTGCTCGATTCAGCATAATTAGGCTCGATTAAAACTTATTGAGCTCTATTCAGCTCTTTTCTACTATATTTGTCTCTATTTGGCTCCATTCGACTCCATTCCACACCAGTCCACTCCATTCTACACTATTCTATTCTGTTCTACCCTACTCTAATCTATTCTAATCGATTCGATTCATCGCGATTCGTCTCATTTCCTCTCCACTCGACTCGATTCGGCTTGAACTGGGTCTTTTCATCCATATTCTGCACTACTCCACTCTGACGATTCTACTCTACTCATCTCTACTCCATTCTACTCTTTGTATTCTCTTCTGTTCTGCTCTATTCAATTGTACTGTGCCTTACCCACTGAATCCCTCCCTAACCTACACTACTCTAATCTATTCAATTTAATTCGATTTCATTCAATTCAATACTATTCTACCCTCTTAGACACAGTTCAAAGGGATTCGGTGAAATTCCACGAGTTTCGACAGGTTTTGGTTGGATTTCATGGAATTGGACGAAATTCGATGCAGTGGGATGCGATCAGGTGTGTTTTATCTCGATTTAGCTCGGTTCATTTTGTTTGTCTCTAGTTGGCTCTTTTCAGCTCCATTCGGCTACTTTCAGCTCGAATATGGTCGATTTGACTCGATTCGACGCAATTTGCCTTGATTCGGCTCGATTCGGCCCTATTTGGCCCTATTCGGTGCTCTTCAGCTCTATTCCACTCTTTTCTACTCTAGTCATCTCTGTCCGACTCCATTCGACTCCATTCCACACCATTCTACTCCATTCTACACTATCCTATTCTGCAGAACCCTAACCCACCCCACCCTATCCTAATCGAGTCTTTTATTTTCTCTTCTCTTCTGTGGTGTTCTATTCTCTTTTTCTATTTTCTCTATTTCATCCTATGATACACTACCATAACCTACACTGAAGTATGTCATTCTATTCTTTTTATTCTATTTTCTTTGTTCCACCGCATGCTACCCTACCCTATGCTACCCCACCTAGTCATTGGGAGTACTTAATAAGGGTACTAATTAAGGGTACTAGTTATGGCAAGGGTAATGATTAACACAAGGTTACTAGTTCAGGCTACTAGTTGAAGCCAGGGCACTAGATAAGGCTACTAGTTGAGCTAAGATTCACTAGTTAGGGGTATTAGTGAATGCCAGGGTACTAGTGAAGGGTCCTAGTTCAGACACAAGTCCTTGTTGAGGGTACTGTTTTAGTCAAGGTTACTGTAAATTGCTACTGTTTAAGAGAAGGGTCCTAGTTAGGGGTACATGTTAAGGTACGGGTACAAGTTCGGGTGACTAGTTAAGGCCAGTTGACTGGTTCAGGCAAGGCTACTAGTTAAGGTAAGTTTACAAGATAGGGTTACTCGTTCAGGCCAGTTTACTAGTTAAGGCAAGGCGACTAGTTAGGGGTACTAGTTAAGGTAAGGGTACAAGTTAGGGTTACTCGTCAGGCCAGTTTACTAGTTAAGGCAAGGCACCTAGTTAGGGCTACCGGTTAAGGCAAGGGTACTGTTAGGGCTGCTACATAAGGCAGGGCACTAGTTAAGGCAAGGCTACTAGTTCAGGGTACTAATTAAGGCAGGGGCACTAGTTATGGCTCCTAGTTAAGGCAAGGGTACCAGTTTGGGGTCCTAATTCAGGGTACTTGTCAAGACAAGGGTACTATTCAAGGCTACTTGTCGAGGCTACTGATCTATGCCACTATTCTAGCTGACTTGGCTGGGTTACTAGTCTAGGCTACTACTCTAGCCTTCTCTTGTCTACTCTACTCTAGTCTACCTTAGTCTACCCTAGTCCACCCTATCAGAAACTCCGGTGCCATAACCCTTCTAATCTGTTTGATTTGATTCGATTCAAAGCATTTCGATGCCATTGGACGCGACTATGCTCGAAGCTGCTCGATTCGGCTCGATTCAGCACCATTAGCTCGATTCAGCTCGATTATCCTCGTTTCCACTTGATTCGGCTCTGTTCAGCCTTTGTCGTCCCTATTCAGCTCGATTCCACTCTTTTCTACTCTATTCGTCTCTATTTCACTCCATTCTATTCATTCCACACAATTCGACTCTATTCTGCTCTACCCTACCCTACCCTACTCTAATTGACTCTAATCTCTCTGATGCGATTCATCTCCTTTTATCCCCATCCTGCTACATTCAGCTCTATTCGACTCGATGCTACTCTACTCTATTGTACTCTAGTCTACTCTTCTGTAGTCTAGTCTAGTCTACTCTCTTCTATTCTATTGTATGTTTGCGATTCTGTTCTGTTCTATTCTACTCCACTGTACTGTACCCTATGCTATCCCAACTCTAATCTATTCTACTCCATTTGATTGGATTCGATTCGACCCGTTTTGAAGTGATTCAGCTCGATTTGGCTCTATTCTACTCTATTCCCCTTCTACTATACTCTAGTCTACTCTTTTCTGTATTCTTTCTGTAATGTTCTGTTCTATTCTATTCTGTTTGATTCTATTCTACTCTAGTCTACCCTACCCTACCATACGCGAACATCCCCTACTCCAATCTATTCAATTTGAGTTGACGAATTTTGACACAATTCAGATCGAATCGGTTCGATTCGTGTCCGCTTGGCTCGAACAGAATAGATTCGGCTTGATTCAGCTCCATTAGACTCGATTCAATGAATTTGGCTCGATTCGAATTCATTAGGCTCAAATGAGCTCGATTCGGCCCTCTTTGGACCTATTCAGCACTATTTGGCTCTATTCGGCTCTTTTCTACTCTATTCGACTCCATTCAATTCCATTGCACACCATTCTACTCCATTCTACACTATTCTACTCTACCCTACTCTAATTTACTGTAATTGATTCGGTGGGATTCCATGCAATTTGTCTCCTTTCATCTCCATTCGGCTCGATTCGACTCTATTCTACGCTACTCTCCTCTACATTATTCTGCTCTACTCTACTTTTATCTACTCCATTCTATTGTGTTCTTTCTATTCCGTTCTACCGTGTTCAATTCTATTCTAATCTATTCTATCATAAAGTACTCTAATATATGTTGCTGGATTCAGTCGCATGCATTTCAATGCGATTGGCTCAAATCGGCTCCATTCCACTCCATTCATCCCCATTTGTCTCGAAGAGCTTCGATTCGGCTCTATTCGGCTCTAATAGCCTCTACTCGACTTTATTAGACTCTACTCAACTCTATTATCTCTTTTCAACTCCATTTGACTCCATTCGACTCCAGTCAACTCCATTCTACAGAATTCTACTTCATCCTACTCTATTCTCTGTTATATTGCATAGTAGTCTACCCTACTCTAAACGAAAAATGTGTTTTATTAGAGTAGTAGTCAATTCGAATCGATTGGATTGGATTTGACTTGAATTGTTGGGATTCAATGCAATTCGACGGGATTCGACGCTATACGGCACGGTTCTGAGGGATTCAGCGTGATTCGTCTTGATTTCTATCGGTTCAGCTAATTTTAGCTCTATTTGGCTCTGTTTGGCAATATTGGACTCTATTCTACTCTAGTCTTTGATACTCTACTCGACCCTCTTCTATTCTTTCAGTTCAGTTCTGTTCTGTTCTATTCTGTTCTACTACATTCTATTCTGCCCTACCCTACCCTTGCTTACCCTACTGCAATCTGTTCGATTCTATTCGAAACACTTGAACGCGATTCGAGCTGATTCGGGTCGTATCGGCTCGATTCAGCTCCTTTCTGCTCCATTAGACTCGATTCAGTTCTACTCGGCTCTTTTCTGCTCTATTCAGCTCTGATCGGCAGTATTCGACTCTATTTGACTCTAGTCTACTCCTCTCCACTCCACTCTATTCTTTCTGTTCTCTTCGATTCGACCGTACTCTACCCTAACCTTACCTGCACCTACACTAATCTATTTGATTCAGCTCGACACATTTCAATGCGATTCGACATGATTCGTCTCGATTCATCTCGAATTTGGTCGATTCGGGTGTATTCAGCTCTGTTCGGCTCTTTTCGGCTATTCGGTCTATTCACCTCTATTTGACTCTATTCTATTCTACTCTACTCTACTTAATTCTATTTCATTCTTTCTATTGCATTCTGTTCCGTGCTAGTCTAACCTCTCCTACCCTACCCTCCTCTACTCTAATCTATACGATTCAATTCAATGCGTTTCGTCGCGATTCCATGTGATTAGGCTTGAATCGGCTCCATTTAGCTCTCTTTGGCTTGAATCGGGTCAATTCGCCTCAATTCTGCTCGATTCAGCATAATTAGGCTCGATTAAAACTTATTGAGCTCTATTCAGCTCTTTTCTACTATATTTGTCTCTATTTGGCTCCATTCGACTCCATTCCACACCAGTCCACTCCATTCTACACTATTCTATTCTGTTCTACCCTACTCTAATCTATTCTAATCGATTCGATTCATCGCGATTCGTCTCATTTCCTCTCCACTCGACTCGATTCGGCTTGAACTGGGTCTTTTCATCCATATTCTGCACTACTCCACTCTGACGATTCTACTCTACTCATCTCTACTCCATTCTACTCTTTGTATTCTCTTCTGTTCTGCTCTATTCAATTGTACTGTGCCTTACCCACTGAATCCCTCCCTAACCTACACTACTCTAATCTATTCAATTTAATTCGATTTCATTCAATTCAATACTATTCTACCCTCTTAGACACAGTTCAAAGGGATTCGGTGAAATTCCACGAGTTTCGACAGGTTTTGGTTGGATTTCATGGAATTGGACGAAATTCGATGCAGTGGGATGCGATCAGGTGTGTTTTATCTCGATTTAGCTCGGTTCATTTTGTTTGTCTCTAGTTGGCTCTTTTCAGCTCCATTCGGCTACTTTCAGCTCGAATATGGTCGATTTGACTCGATTCGACGCAATTTGCCTTGATTCGGCTCGATTCGGCCCTATTTGGCCCTATTCGGTGCTCTTCAGCTCTATTCCACTCTTTTCTACTCTAGTCATCTCTGTCCGACTCCATTCGACTCCATTCCACACCATTCTACTCCATTCTACACTATCCTATTCTGCAGAACCCTAACCCACCCCACCCTATCCTAATCGAGTCTTTTATTTTCTCTTCTCTTCTGTGGTGTTCTATTCTCTTTTTCTATTTTCTCTATTTCATCCTATGATACACTACCATAACCTACACTGAAGTATGTCATTCTATTCTTTTTATTCTATTTTCTTTGTTCCACCGCATGCTACCCTACCCTATGCTACCCCACCTAGTCATTGGGAGTACTTAATAAGGGTACTAATTAAGGGTACTAGTTATGGCAAGGGTAATGATTAACACAAGGTTACTAGTTCAGGCTACTAGTTGAAGCCAGGGCACTAGATAAGGCTACTAGTTGAGCTAAGATTCACTAGTTAGGGGTATTAGTGAATGCCAGGGTACTAGTGAAGGGTCCTAGTTCAGACACAAGTCCTTGTTGAGGGTACTGTTTTAGTCAAGGTTACTGTAAATTGCTACTGTTTAAGAGAAGGGTCCTAGTTAGGGGTACATGTTAAGGTACGGGTACAAGTTCGGGTGACTAGTTAAGGCCAGTTGACTGGTTCAGGCAAGGCTACTAGTTAAGGTAAGTTTACAAGATAGGGTTACTCGTTCAGGCCAGTTTACTAGTTAAGGCAAGGCGACTAGTTAGGGGTACTAGTTAAGGTAAGGGTACAAGTTAGGGTTACTCGTCAGGCCAGTTTACTAGTTAAGGCAAGGCACCTAGTTAGGGCTACCGGTTAAGGCAAGGGTACTGTTAGGGCTGCTACATAAGGCAGGGCACTAGTTAAGGCAAGGCTACTAGTTCAGGGTACTAATTAAGGCAGGGGCACTAGTTATGGCTCCTAGTTAAGGCAAGGGTACCAGTTTGGGGTCCTAATTCAGGGTACTTGTCAAGACAAGGGTACTATTCAAGGCTACTTGTCGAGGCTACTGATCTATGCCACTATTCTAGCTGACTTGGCTGGGTTACTAGTCTAGGCTACTACTCTAGCCTTCTCTTGTCTACTCTACTCTAGTCTACCTTAGTCTACCCTAGTCCACCCTATCAGAAACTCCGGTGCCATAACCCTTCTAATCTGTTTGATTTGATTCGATTCAAAGCATTTCGATGCCATTGGACGCGACTATGCTCGAAGCTGCTCGATTCGGCTCGATTCAGCACCATTAGCTCGATTCAGCTCGATTATCCTCGTTTCCACTTGATTCGGCTCTGTTCAGCCTTTGTCGTCCCTATTCAGCTCGATTCCACTCTTTTCTACTCTATTCGTCTCTATTTCACTCCATTCTATTCATTCCACACAATTCGACTCTATTCTGCTCTACCCTACCCTACCCTACTCTAATTGACTCTAATCTCTCTGATGCGATTCATCTCCTTTTATCCCCATCCTGCTACATTCAGCTCTATTCGACTCGATGCTACTCTACTCTATTGTACTCTAGTCTACTCTTCTGTAGTCTAGTCTAGTCTACTCTCTTCTATTCTATTGTATGTTTGCGATTCTGTTCTGTTCTATTCTACTCCACTGTACTGTACCCTATGCTATCCCAACTCTAATCTATTCTACTCCATTTGATTGGATTCGATTCGACCCGTTTTGAAGTGATTCAGCTCGATTTGGCTCTATTCTACTCTATTCCCCTTCTACTATACTCTAGTCTACTCTTTTCTGTATTCTTTCTGTAATGTTCTGTTCTATTCTATTCTGTTTGATTCTATTCTACTCTAGTCTACCCTACCCTACCATACGCGAACATCCCCTACTCCAATCTATTCAATTTGAGTTGACGAATTTTGACACAATTCAGATCGAATCGGTTCGATTCGTGTCCGCTTGGCTCGAACAGAATAGATTCGGCTTGATTCAGCTCCATTAGACTCGATTCAATGAATTTGGCTCGATTCGAATTCATTAGGCTCAAATGAGCTCGATTCGGCCCTCTTTGGACCTATTCAGCACTATTTGGCTCTATTCGGCTCTTTTCTACTCTATTCGACTCCATTCAATTCCATTGCACACCATTCTACTCCATTCTACACTATTCTACTCTACCCTACTCTAATTTACTGTAATTGATTCGGTGGGATTCCATGCAATTTGTCTCCTTTCATCTCCATTCGGCTCGATTCGACTCTATTCTACGCTACTCTCCTCTACATTATTCTGCTCTACTCTACTTTTATCTACTCCATTCTATTGTGTTCTTTCTATTCCGTTCTACCGTGTTCAATTCTATTCTAATCTATTCTATCATAAAGTACTCTAATATATGTTGCTGGATTCAGTCGCATGCATTTCAATGCGATTGGCTCAAATCGGCTCCATTCCACTCCATTCATCCCCATTTGTCTCGAAGAGCTTCGATTCGGCTCTATTCGGCTCTAATAGCCTCTACTCGTCTTTATTAGACTCTACTCAACTCTATTATCTCTTTTCAACTCCATTTGACTCCATTCGACTCCAGTCAACTCCATTCTACAGAATTCTACTTCATCCTACTCTATTCTCTGTTATATTGCATAGTAGTCTACCCTACTCTAAACGAAAAATGTGTTTTATTAGAGTAGTAGTCAATTCGAATCGATTGGATTGGATTTGACTTGAATTGTTGGGATTCAATGCAATTCGACGGGATTCGACGCTATACGGCACGGTTCTGAGGGATTCGGCGTGATTCGTCTTGATTTCTATCGGTTCAGCTAATTTTAGCTCTATTTGGCTCTGTTTGGCAATATTGGACTCTATTCTACTCTAGTCTTTGATACTCTACTCGACCCTCTTCTATTCTTTCAGTTCAGTTCTGTTCTGTTCTATTCTGTTCTACTACATTCTATTCTGCCCTACCCTACCCTTGCTTACCCTACTGCAAGCTGTTCGATTCTATTCGAAACACTTGAACGCGATTCGAGCTGATTCGGGTCGTATCGGCTCGATTCAGCTCCTTTCTGCTCCATTAGACTCGATTCAGTTCTACTCGGCTCTTTTCTGCTCTATTCAGCTCTGATCGGCAGTATTCGACTCTATTTGACTCTAGTCTACTCCTCTCCACTCCACTCTATTCTTTCTGTTCTCTTCGATTCGACCGTACTCTACCCTAACCTTACCTGCACCTACACTAATCTATTTGATTCAGCTCGACACATTTCAATGCGATTCGACATGATTCGTCTCGATTCATCTCGAATTTGGTCGATTCGGGTGTATTCAGCTCTGTTCGGCTCTTTTCGGCTATTCGGTCTATTCACCTCTATTTGACTCTATTCTATTCTACTCTACTCTACTTAATTCTATTTCATTCTTTCTATTGCATTCTGTTCCGTGCTAGTCTAACCTCTCCTACCCTACCCTCCTCTACTCTAATCTATACGATTCAATTCAATGCGTTTCGTCGCGATTCCATGTGATTAGGCTTGAATCGGCTCCATTTAGCTCTCTTTGGCTTGAATCGGGTCAATTCGCCTCAATTCTGCTCGATTCAGCATAATTAGGCTCGATTAAAACTTATTGAGCTCTATTCAGCTCTTTTCTACTATATTTGTCTCTATTTGGCTCCATTCGACTCCATTCCACACCAGTCCACTCCATTCTACACTATTCTATTCTGTTCTACCCTACTCTAATCTATTCTAATCGATTCGATTCATCGCGATTCGTCTCATTTCCTCTCCACTCGACTCGATTCGGCTTGAACTGGGTCTTTTCATCCATATTCTGCACTACTCCACTCTGACGATTCTACTCTACTCATCTCTACTCCATTCTACTCTTTGTATTCTCTTCTGTTCTGCTCTATTCAATTGTACTGTGCCTTACCCACTGAATCCCTCCCTAACCTACACTACTCTAATCTATTCAATTTAATTCGATTTCATTCAATTCAATACTATTCTACCCTCTTAGACACAGTTCAAAGGGATTCGGTGAAATTCCACGAGTTTCGACAGGTTTTGGTTGGATTTCATGGAATTGGACGAAATTCGATGCAGTGGGATGCGATCAGGTGTGTTTTATCTCGATTTAGCTCGGTTCATTTTGTTTGTCTCTAGTTGGCTCTTTTCAGCTCCATTCGGCTACTTTCAGCTCGAATATGGTCGATTTGACTCGATTCGACGCAATTTGCCTTGATTCGGCTCGATTCGGCCCTATTTGGCCCTATTCGGTGCTCTTCAGCTCTATTCCACTCTTTTCTACTCTAGTCATCTCTGTCCGACTCCATTCGACTCCATTCCACACCATTCTACTCCATTCTACACTATCCTATTCTGCAGAACCCTAACCCACCCCACCCTATCCTAATCGAGTCTTTTATTTTCTCTTCTCTTCTGTGGTATTCTATTCTCTTTTTCTATTTTCTCTATTTCATCCTATGATACACTACCATAACCTACACTGAAGTATGTCATTCTATTCTTTTTATTCTATTTTCTTTGTTCCACCGCATGCTACCCTACCCTATGCTACCCCACCTAGTCATTGGGAGTACTTAATAAGGGTACTAATTAAGGGTACTAGTTATGGCAAGGGTAATGATTAACACAAGGTTACTAGTTCAGGCTACTAGTTGAAGCCAGGGCACTAGATAAGGCTACTAGTTGAGCTAAGATTCACTAGTTAGGGGTATTAGTGAATGCCAGGGTACTAGTGAAGGGTCCTAGTTCAGACACAAGTCCTTGTTGAGGGTACTGTTTTAGTCAAGGTTACTGTAAATTGCTACTGTTTAAGAGAAGGGTCCTAGTTAGGGGTACATGTTAAGGTAAGGGTACAAGTTAGGGTGACTAGTTAAGGCCAGTTGACTGGTTCAGGCAAGGCTACTAGTTAAGGTAAGTTTACAAGATAGGGTTACTCGTTCAGGCCAGTTTACTAGTTAAGGCAAGGCGACTAGTTAGGGGTACTAGTTAAGGTAAGGGTACAAGTTAGGGTTACTCGTCAGGCCAGTTTACTAGTGAAGGCAAGGCACCTAGTTAGGGCTACCGGTTAAGGCAAGGGTACTGTTAGGGCTGCTACATAAGGCAGGGCACTAGTTAAGGCAAGGCTACTAGTTCAGGGTACTAATTAAGGCAGGGGCACTAGTTCTGGCTCCTAGTTAAGGCAAGGGTACCAGTTTGGGGTCCTAATTCAGGGTACTTGTCAAGACAAGGGTACTATTCAAGGCTACTTGTCGAGGCTACTGATCTATGCCACTATTCTAGCTGACTTGGCTGGGTTACTAGTCTAGGCTACTACTCTAGCCTTCTCTTGTCTACTCTACTCTAGTCTACCTTAGTCTACCCTAGTCCACCCTATCAGAAACTCCGGTGCCATAACCCTTCTAATCTGTTTGATTTGATTCGATTCAAAGCATTTCGATGCCACTGGACACGACTATGCTCGAAGCTGCTCGATTCGGCTCGATTCAGCACCATTAGCTCGATTCAGCTCGATTATCCTCGTTTCCACTTGATTCGGCTCTGTTCAGCCTTTGTCGTCCCTATTCAGCTCGATTCCACTCTTTTCTACTCTATTCGTCTCTATTTCACTCCATTCTATTCATTCCACACAATTCGACTCTATTCTGCTCTACCCTACCCTACCCTACTCTAATTGACTCTAATCTCTCTGATGCGATTCATCTCCTTTTATCCCCATCCTGCTACATTCAGCTCTATTCGACTCGATGCTACTCTACGCTATCGTACTCTAGTCTACTCTTCTGTAGTCTAGTCTAGTCTACTCTCTTCTATTCTATTGTATGTTTGCGATTCTGTTCTGTTCTATTCTACTCCACTGTACTGTACCCTATGCTATCCCAACTCTAATCTATTCTACTCCATTTGATTGGATTCGATTCGACCCGTTTTGAAGTGATTCAGCTCGATTTGGCTCTATTCTACTCTATTCCCCTTCTACTATACTCTAGTCTACTCTTTTCTGTATTCTTTCTGTAATGTTCTGTTCTATTCTATTCTGTTTGATTCTATTCTACTCTAGTCTACCCTACCCTACCATACGCGAACATCCCCTACTCCAATCTATTCAATTTGAGTTGACGAATTTTGACACAATTCAGATCGAATCGGTTCGATTCGTGTCCGCTTGGCTCGAACAGAATAGATTCGGCTTGATTCAGCTCCATTAGACTCGATTCAATGAATTTGGCTCGATTCGAATTCATTAGGCTCAAATGAGCTCGATTCGGCCCTCTTTGGACCTATTCAGCACTATTTGGCTCTATTCGGCTCTTTTCTACTCTATTCGACTCCATTCAATTCCATTGCACACCATTCTACTCCATTCTACACTATTCTACTCTACCCTACTCTAATTTACTGTAATTGATTCGGTGGGATTCCATGCAATTTGTCTCCTTTCATCTCCATTCGGCTCGATTCGACTCTATTCTACGCTACTCTCCTCTACATTATTCTGCTCTACTCTACTTTTATCTACTCCATTCTATTGTGTTCTTTCTATTCCGTTCTACCGTGTTCAATTCTATTCTAATCTATTCTATCATAAAGTACTCTAATATATGTTGCTGGATTCAGTCGCATGCATTTCAATGCGATTGGCTCAAATCGGCTCCATTCCACTCCATTCATCCCCATTTGTCTCGAAGAGCTTCGATTCGGCTCTATTCGGCTCTAATAGCCTCTACTCGTCTTTATTAGACTCTACTCAACTCTATTATCTCTTTTCAACTCCATTTGACTCCATTCGACTCCAGTCAACTCCATTCTACAGAATTCTACTTCATCCTACTCTATTCTCTGTTATATTGCATAGTAGTCTACCCTACTCTAAACGAAAAATGTGTTTTATTAGAGTAGTAGTCAATTCGAATCGATTGGATTGGATTTGACTTGAATTGTTGGGATTCAATGCAATTCGACGGGATTCGACGCTATACGGCACGGTTCTGAGGAATTCGGCGTGATTCGTCTTGATTTCTATCGATTCAGCTAATTTTAGCTCTATTTGGCTCTGTTTGGCAATATTGGACTCTATTCTACTCTAGTCTTTGATACTCTACTCGACCCTCTTCTATTCTTTCAGTTCAGTTCTGTTCTGTTCTATTCTGTTCTACTACATTCTATTCTGCCCTACCCTACCCTTTCTTACCCTACTGTAATCTGTTCGATTCTATTCGAAACACTTGAACGCGATTCGAGCTGATTCGGGTCGTATCGGCTCGATTCAGCTCCTTTCTGCTCCATTAGACTCGATTCAGTTCTACTCGGCTCTTTTCTGCTCTATTCAGCTCTGATCGGCAGTATTCGACTCTATTTGACTCTAGTCTACTCCTCTCCACTCCACTCTATTCTTTCTGTTCTCTTCGATTCGACCGTACTCTACCCTAACCTTACCTGCACCTACACTAATCTATTTGATTCAGCTCGACACATTTCAATGCGATTCGACATGATTCGTCTCGATTCATCTCGAATTTGGTCGATTCGGGTGTATTCAGCTCTGTTCGGCTCTCTTCGGCTCTTCGGTCTATTCACCTCTATTTGACTCTACTCTATTCTACTCTACTCTACTTAATTCTATTTTATTCTTTCTCTTGCATTCTGTTCCGTGCTAGTCTAACCTCTCCTACCCTACCCTCCTCTACTCTAATCTATACGATTCAATTCAATGCGTTTCGTCGCGATTCCATGTGATTAGGCTTGAATCGGCTCCATTTAGCTCTCTTTGGCTTGAATCGGGTCAATTCGCCTCAATTCTGCTCGATTCAGCATAATTAGGCTCGATTAAAACTTATTGAGCTCTATTCAGCTCTTTTCTACTATATTTGTCTCTATTTGGCTCCATTCGACTCCATTCCACACCAGTCCATTCCATTCTACACTATTCTATTCTGTTCTACCCTACTCTAATCTATTCTAATCGATTCGATTCATCGCGATTCGTCTCATTTCCTCTCCACTCGACTCGATTCGGCTTGAACTGGGTCTTTTCATCCATATTCTGCACTACTCCACTCTGACGATTCTACTCTACTCATCTCTACTCCATTCTACTCTTTGTATTCTCTTCTGTTCTGCTCTATTCAATTGTACTGTGCCTTACCCACTGAATCCCTCCCTAACCTACACTACTCTAATCTATTCAATTTAATTTGATTTCATTCAATTCAATACTATTCTACCCTCTTAGACACAGTTCAAAGGGATTTGGTGAAATTCCAGGAGTTTCGACAGGTTTTGGTTGGATTTCATGGAATTGGACGGAATTCGATGCAGTGGGATGCGATCAGGTGTGTTTTATCTCGATTTAGCTCGGTTCATTTTGTTTGTCTCTAGTTGGCTCTTTTCAGCTCCATTCGGCTACTTTCAGCTCGAATATGGTCGATTTGACTCGATTCGACGCAATTTGCCTTGATTCGGCTCGATTTGGCCCTATTTGGCCCTATTCGGTGCTCTTCAGCTCTATTCCACTCTTTTCTACTCTAGTCATCTCTGTCCGATTCCATTCGACTCCATTCCACACCATTCTACTCCATTCTACACTATCCTATTCTGCAGAACCCTAACCCACCCCACCCTATCCTAATCGAGTCTTTTATTTTCTCTTCTCTTCTGTGGTATTCTATTCTCTTTTTCTATTTTCTCTATTTCATCCTATGATACACTACCATAACCTACACTGAAGTATGTCATTCTATTCTTTTTATTCTATTTTCTTTGTTCCACCGCATGCTACCCTACCCTATGCTACCCCACCTAGTCATTGGGAGTACTTCATAAGGGTACTAATTAAGGGTACTAGTTATGGCAAGGGTAATGATTAACACAAGGTTACTAGTTCAGGCTACTAGTTGAAGCCAGGGCACTAGATAAGGCTACTAGTTGAGCTAAGATTCACTAGTTAGGGGTATTAGTGAATGCCAGGGTACTAGTGAAGGGTCCTAGTTCAGACACAAGTCCTTGTTGCGGGTACTGTTTTAGTCAAGGTTACTGTAAATTGCTACTGTTTAAGAGAAGGGTCCTAGTTAGGGGTACATGTTAAGGTACGGGTACAAGTTAGGGTGACTAGTTAAGGCCAGTTGACTGGTTCAGGCAAGGCTACTAGTTAAGGCAAGTTTACAAGATAGGGTTACTCGTTCAGGCCAGTTTACTAGTTAAGGCAAGGCGACTAGTTAGGGGTACTAGTTAAGGTAAGGGTACAAGTTAGGGTTACTCGTCAGGCCAGTTTACTAGTTAAGGCAAGGCACCTAGTTAGGGCTACCGGTTAAGGCAAGGGTACTGTTAGGGCTGCTACATAAGGCAGGGCACTAGTTAAGGCAAGGCTACTAGTTCAGGGTACTAATTAAGGCAGGGGCACTAGTTATGGCTCCTAGTTAAGGCAAGGGTACCAGTTTGGGGTCCTAATTCAGGGTACTTGTCAAGACAAGGGTACTATTCAAGGCTACTTGTCGAGGCTACTGATCTATGCCACTATTCTAGCTGACTTGGCTGGGTTACTAGTCTAGGCTACTACTCTAGCCTTCTCTTGTCTACTCTACTCTAGTCTACCTTAGTCTACCCTAGTCCACCCTATCAGAAACTCCGGTGCCATAACCCTTCTAATCTGTTTGATTTGATTCGATTCAAAGCATTTCGATGCCATTGGACGCGACTATGCTGGAAGCTGCTCGATTCGGCTCGATTCAGCACCATTAGCTCGATTCAGCTCGATTATCCTCGTTTCCACTTGATTCGGCTCTGTTCAGCCTTTGTCGTCCCTATTCAGCTCGATTCCACTCTTTTCTACTCTATTCGTCTCTATTTCACTCCATTCTATTCATTCCACACAATTCGACTCTATTCTGCTCTACCCTACCCTACCCTACTCTAATTGACTCTAATCTCTCTGATGCGATTCATCTCCTTTTATCCCCATCCTGCTACATTCAGCTCTATTCGACTCGATGCTACTCTACTCTATTGTACTCTAGTCTACTCTTCTGTAGTCTAGTCTAGTCTACTCTCTTCTATTCTATTGTATGTTTGCGATTCTGTTCTGTTCTATTCTACTCCACTGTACTGTACCCTATGCTATCCCAACTCTAATCTAATCTACGCCATTTGATTGGATTCGATTCGACCCATTTTGAAGTGATTCAGCTCGATTTGGCTCTATTCTACTCCATTCCCCTTCTACTATACTCTAGTCTACTCTTTTCTGTATTCTTTCTGTAATGTTCTGTTCTATTCTATTCTGTTTGATTCTATTCTACTCTAGTCTACCCTACCCTACCATACGCGAACATCCCCTACTCCAATCTATTCAATTTGAGTTGACGAATTTTGACACAATTCAGATCGAATCGGTTCGATTCGTGTCCGCTTGGCTCGAACAGAATAGATTCGGCTTGATTCAGCTCCATTAGACTCGATTCAATGAATTTGGCTCGATTCGAATTCATTAGGCTCAAATGAGCTCGATTCGGCCCTCTTTGGACCTATTCAGCACTATTTGGCTCTATTCGGCTCTTTTCTACTCTATTCGACTCCATTCAATTCCATTGCACACCATTCTACTCCATTCTACACTATTCTACTCTACCCTACTCTAATTTACTGTAATTGATTCGGTGGGATTCCATGCAATTTGTCTCCTTTCATCTCCATTCGGCTCGATTCGACTCTATTCTACGCTACTCTCCTCTACATTATTCTGCTCTACTCTACTTTTATCTACTCCATTCTATTGTGTTCTTTCTATTCCGTTCTACCGTGTTCAATTCTATTCTAATCTATTCTATCATAAAGTACTCTAATATATGTTGCTGGATTCAGTTGCATTCATTTCAATGCGATTGGCTCAAATCGGCTCCATTCCACTCCATTCATCCCCATTTGTCTCGAAGAGCTTCGATTCGGCTCTATTCGGCTCTAATAGCCTCTACTCGACTTTAATAGACTCTACTCAACTCTATTATCTCTTTTCAACTCCATTTGACTCCATTCGACTCCAGTCAACTCCATTCTACAGAATTCTACTTCATCCTACTCTATTCTCTGTTATATTGCATAGTAGTCTACCCTACTCTAAACGAAAAATGTGTTTTATTAGAGTAGTAGTCAATTCGAATCGATTGGATTGGATTTGACTTGAATTGTTGGGATTCAATGCAATTCGACGGGATTCGACGCTATACGGCACGGTTCTGAGGGATTCGGCGTGATTCGTCTTGATTTCTATCGGTTCAGCTAATTTTAGCTCTATTTGGCTCTGTTTGGCAATATTGGACTCTATTCTACTCTAGTCTTTGATACTCTACTCGACCCTCTTCTATTCTTTCAGTTCAGTTCTGTTCTGTTCTATTCTGTTCTACTACATTCTATTCTACCCTACCCTACCCTTGCTTACCCTACTGCAATCTGTTCGATTCTATTCGAAACACTTGAACGCGATTCGAGCTGATTCGGGTCTTATCGGCTCGATTCAGCTCCTTTCTGCTCCATTAGACTCGATTCAGTTCTACTCGGCTCTTTTCTGCTCTATTCAGCTCTGATCGGCAGTATTCGACTCTATTTGACTCTAGTCTACTCCTCTCCACTCCACTCTATTCTTTCTGTTCTCTTCGATTCGACCGTACTCTACCCTAACCTTACCTGCACCTACACTAATCTATTTGATTCAGCTCGACACATTTCAATGCGATTCGACATGATTCGTCTCGATTCATCTCGAATTTGGTCGATTCGGGTGTATTCAGCTCTGTTCGGCTCTTTTCGGCTCTTCGGTCTATTCACCTCTATTTGACTCTATTCTATTCTACTCTACTCTACTTAATTCTATTTTATTCTTTCTATTGCATTCTGTTCCGTGCTAGTCTAACCTCTCCTACCCTACCCTCCTCTACTCTAATCTATACGATTCAATTCAATGCGTTTCGTCGCGATTCCATGTGATTAGGCTTGAATCGGCTCCATTTAGCTCTCTTTGGCTTGAATCGGGTCCATTCGCCTCAATTCTGCTCGATTCAGCATAATTAGGCTCGATTAAAACTTATTGAGCTCTATTCAGCTCTTTTCTACTATATTTGTCTCTATTTGGCTCCATTCGACTCCATTCCACACCAGTCCACTCCATTCTACACTATTCTATTCTGTTCTACCCTACTCTAATCTATTCTAATCGATTCGATTCATCGCGATTCGTCTCATTTCCTCTCCACTCGACTCGATTCGGCTTGAACTGGGTCTTTTCATCCATATTCTGCACTACTCCACTCTGACGATTCTACTCTACTCATCTCTACTCCATTCTACTCTTTGTATTCTCTTCTGTTCTGCTCTATTCAATTGTACTGTGCCTTACCCACTGAATCCCTCCCTAACCTACACTACTCTAATCTATTCAATTTCATTCGATTTCATTCAATTCAATACTATTCTACCCTCTTAGACACAGTTCAAAGGGATTCGGTGAAATTCCACGAGTTTCGACAGGTTTTGGTTGGATTTCATGGAATTGGACGAAATTCGATGCAGTGGGATGCGATCAGGTGTGTTTTATCTCGATTTAGCTCGGTTCATTTTGTTTGTCTCTAGTTGGCTCTTTTCAGCTCCATTCGGCTACTTTCAGCTCGAATATGGTCGATTTGACTCGATTCGACGCAATTTGCCTTGATTCGGCTCGATTCGGCCCTATTTGGCCCTATTCGGTGCTCTTCAGCTCTATTCCACTCTTTTCTACTCTAGTCATCTCTGTCCGACTCCATTCGACTCCATTCCACACCATTCTACTCCATTCTACACTATCCTATTCTGCAGAACCCTAACCCACCCCACCCTATCCTAATCGAGTCTTTTATTTTCTCTTCTCTTCTGTGGTATTCTATTCTCTTTTTCTATTTTCTCTATTTCATCCTATGATACACTACCATAACCTACACTGAAGTATGTCATTCTATTCTTTTTATTCTATTTTCTTTGTTCCACCGCATGCTACCCTACCCTATGCTACCCCACCTAGTCATTGGGAGTACTTAATAAGGGTACTAGTTATGGCAAGGGTAATGATTAACACAAGGTTACTAGTTCAGGCTACTAGTTGAAGCCAGGGCACTAGATAAGGCTACTAGTTGAGCTAAGATTCACTAGTTAGGGGTATTAGTGAATGCCAGGGTACTAGTGAAGGGTCCTAGTTCAGACACAAGTCCTTGTTGCGGGTACTGTTTTAGTCAAGGTTACTGTAAATTGCTACTGTTTAAGAGAACGGTCCTAGTTAGGGGTACATGTTAAGGTACGGGTACAAGTTAGGGTGACTAGTTAAGGCCAGTTGACTGGTTCAGGCAAGGCTACTAGTTAAGGTAAGTTTACAAGATAGGGTTACTCGTTCAGGCCAGTTTACTAGTTAAGGCAAGGCTACTAGTTAGGGGTACTAGTTAAGGTAAGGGTACAAGTTAGGGTTACTCGTCAGGCCAGTTTACTAGTTAAGGCAAGGCACCTAGTTTGGGCTACCGGTTAAGGCAAGGGTACTGTTAGGGCTGCTACATAAGGCAGGGCACTAGTTAAGGCAAGGCTACTAGTTCAGGGTACTAATTAAGGCAGGGGCACTAGTTATGGCTCCTAGTTAAGGCAAGGGTACCAGTTTGGGGTCCTAATTCAGGGTACTTGTCAAGACAAGGGTACTATTCAAGGCTACTTGTCGAGGCTACTGATCTATGCCACTATTCTAGCTGACTTGGCTGGGTTACTAGTCTAGGCTACTACTCTAGCCTTCTCTTGTCTACTCTACTCTAGTCTACCTTAGTCTACCCTAGTCCACCCTATCAGAAACTCCGGTGCCATAACCCTTCAATCTGTTTGATTTGATTCGATTCAAAGCATTTCGATGCCATTGGACGCGACTATGCTCGAAGCTGCTCGATTCGGCTCGATTCAGCACCATTAGCTCGATTCAGCTCGATTATCCTCGTTTCCACTTGATTCGGCTCTGTTCAGCCTTTGTCGTCCCTATTCAGCTCGATTCCACTCTTTTCTACTCTATTCGTCTCTATTTCACTCCATTCTATTCATTCCACACAATTCGACTCTATTCTGCTCTACCCTACCCTACCCTACTCTAATTGACTCTAATCTCTCTGATGCGATTCATCTCCTTTTATCCCCATCCTGCTATATTCAGCTCTATTCGACTCGATGCTACTCTACTCTATTGTACTCTAGTCTACTCTTCTGTAGTCTAGTCTAGTCTACTCTCTTCTATTCTATTGTATGTTTGCGATTCTGTTCTGTTCTATTCTACTCCACTGTACTGTACCCTATGCTATCCCAACTCTAATCTATTCTACTCCATTTGATTGGATTCGATTCGACCCATTTTGAAGTGATTCAGCTCGATTTGGCTCTATTCTACTCTATTCCCCTTCTACTATACTCTAGTCTACTCTTTTCTGTATTCTTTCTGTAATGTTCTCTTCTATTCTATTCTGTTTGATTCTATTCTACTCTAGTCTACCCTACCCTACCATACGCGAACATCCCCTACTCCAATCTATTCAATTTGAGTTGACGAATTTTGACACAATTCAGATCGAATCGGTTCGATTCGTGTCCGCTTGGCTCGAACAGAATAGATTCGGCTTGATTCAGCTCCATTAGACTCGATTCAATGAATTTGGCTCGATTCGAATTCATTAGGTTCAAATGAGCTCGATTCGGCCCTCTTTGGACCTATTCAGCACTATTTGGCTCTTTTCGGCTCTTTTCTACTCTATTCGACTCCATTCAATTCCATTGCACACCATTCTACTCCATTCTACACTATTCTACTCTACCCTACTCTAATTTACTGTAATTGATTCGGTGGGATTCCATGCAATTTGTCTCCTTTCATCTCCATTCGGCTCGATTCGACTCTATTCTACGCTACTCTCCTCTACATTATTCTGCTCTACTCTACTTTTATCTACTCCATTCTATTGTGTTCTTTCTATTCCGTTCTACCGTGTTCAATTCTATTCTAATCTATTCTATCATAAAGTACTCTAATATATGTTGCTGGATTCAGTTGCATGCATTTCAATGCGATTGGCTCAAATCGGCTCCATTCCACTCCATTCATCCCCATTTGTCTCGAAGAGCTTCGATTCGGCTCTATTCGGCTCTAATAGCCTCTACTCGACTTTAATAGACTCTACTCAACTCTATTATCTCTTTTCAACTCCATTTGACTCCATTCGACTCCAGTCAACTCCATTCTACAGAATTCTACTTCATCCTACTCTATTCTCTGTTATATTGCATAGTAGTCTACCCTACTCTAAACGAAAAATGTGTTTTATTAGAGTAGTAGTCAATTCGAATCGATTGGATTGGATTTGACTTGAATTGTTGGGATTCAATGCAATTCGACGGGATTCGACGCTATACGGCACGGTTCTGAGGGATTCGGCGTGATTCGTCTTGATTTCTATCGGTTCAGCTAATTTTAGCTCTATTTGGCTCTGTTTGGCAATATTGGACTCTATTCTACTCTAGTCTTTGATACTCTACTCGACCCTCTTCTATTCTTTCAGTTCAGTTCTGTTCTGTTCTATTCTGTTCTACTACATTCTATTCTACCCTACCCTACCCTTGCTTACCCTACTGCAATCTGTTCGATTCTATTCGAAACACTTGAACGCGATTCGAGCTGATTCGGGTCTTATCGGCTCGATTCAGCTCCTTTCTGCTCCATTAGACTCGATTCAGTTCTACTCGGCTCTTTTCTGCTCTATTCAGCTCTGATCGGCAGTATTCGACTCTATTTGACTCTAGTCTACTCCTCTCCACTCCACTCTATTCTTTCTGTTCTCTTCGATTCGACCGTACTCTACCCTAACCTTACCTGCACCTACACTAATCTATTTGATTCAGCTCGACACATTTCAATGCGATTCGACATGATTCGTCTCGATTCATCTCGAATTTGGTCGATTCGGGTGTATTCAGCTCTGTTCGGCTCTTTTCGGCTATTCGGTCTATTCACCTCTATTTGACTCTATTCTATTCTACTCTACTCTACTTAATTCTATTTTATTCTTTCTATTGCATTCTGTTCCGTGCTAGTCTAACCTCTCCTACCCTACCCTCCTCTACTCTAATCTATACGATTCAATTCAATGCGTTTCGTCGCGATTCCATGTGATTAGGCTTGAATCGGCTCCATTTAGCTCTCTTTGGCTTGAATCGGGTCCATTCGCCTCAATTCTGCTCGATTCAGCATAATTAGGCTCGATTAAAACTTATTGAGCTCTATTCAGCTCTTTTCTACTATATTTGTCTCTATTTGGCTCCATTCGACTCCATTCCACACCAGTCCACTCCATTCTACACTATTCTATTCTGTTCTACCCTACTCTAATCTATTCTAATCGATTCGATTCATCGCGATTCGTCTCATTTCCTCTCCACTCGACTCGATTCGGCTTGAACTGGGTCTTTTCATCCATATTCTGCACTACTCCACTCTGACGATTCTACTCTACTCATCTCTACTCCATTCTACTCTTTGTATTCTCTTCTGTTCTGCTCTATTCAATTGTACTGTGCCTTACCCACTGAATCCCTCCCTAACCTACACTACTCTAATCTATTCAATTTCATTCGATTTCATTCAATTCAATACTATTCTACCCTCTTAGACACAGTTCAAAGGGATTCGGTGAAATTCCACGAGTTTCGACAGGTTTTGGTTGGATTTCATGGAATTGGACGAAATTCGATGCAGTGGGATGCGATCAGGTGTGTTTTATCTCGATTTAGCTCGGTTCATTTTGTTTGTCTCTAGTTGGCTCTTTTCAGCTCCATTCGGCTACTTTCAGCTCGAATATGGTCGATTTGACTCGATTCGACGCAATTTGCCTTGATTCGGCTCGATTCGGCCCTATTTGGCCCTATTCGGTGCTCTTCAGCTCTATTCCACTCTTTTCTACTCTAGTCATCTCTGTCCGACTCCATTCGACTCCATTCCACACCATTCTACTCCATTCTACACTATCCTATTCTGCAGAACCCTAACCCACCCCACCCTATCCTAATCGAGTCTTTTATTTTCTCTTCTCTTCTGTGGTATTCTATTCTCTTTTTCTATTTTCTCTATTTCATCCTATGATACACTACCATAACCTACACTGAAGTATGTCATTCTATTCTTTTTATTCTATTTTCTTTGTTCCACCGCATGCTACCCTACCCTATGCTACCCCACCTAGTCATTGGGAGTACTTAATAAGGGTACTAGTTATGGCAAGGGTAATGATTAACACAAGGTTACTAGTTCAGGCTACTAGTTGAAGCCAGGGCACTAGATAAGGCTACTAGTTGAGCTAAGATTCACTAGTTAGGGGTATTAGTGAATGCCAGGGTACTAGTGAAGGGTCCTAGTTCAGACACAAGTCCTTGTTGCGGGTACTGTTTTAGTCAAGGTTACTGTAAATTGCTACTGTTTAAGAGAACGGTCCTAGTTAGGGGTACATGTTAAGGTACGGGTACAAGTTAGGGTGACTAGTTAAGGCCAGTTGACTGGTTCAGGCAAGGCTACTAGTTAAGGTAAGTTTACAAGATAGGGTTACTCGTTCAGGCCAGTTTACTAGTTAAGGCAAGGCTACTAGTTAGGGGTACTAGTTAAGGTAAGGGTACAAGTTAGGGTTACTCGTCAGGCCAGTTTACTAGTTAAGGCAAGGCACCTAGTTAGGGCTACCGGTTAAGGCAAGGGTACTGTTAGGGCTGCTACATAAGGCAGGGCACTAGTTAAGGCAAGGCTACTAGTTCAGGGTACTAATTAAGGCAGGGGCACTAGTTATGGCTCCTAGTTAAGGCAAGGGTACCAGTTTGGGGTCCTAATTCAGGGTACTTGTCAAGACAAGGGTACTATTCAAGGCTACTTGTCGAGGCTACTGATCTATGCCACTATTCTAGCTGACTTGGCTGGGTTACTAGTCTAGGCTACTACTCTAGCCTTCTCTTGTCTACTCTACTCTAGTCTACCTTAGTCTACCCTAGTCCACCCTATCAGAAACTCCGGTGCCATAACCCTTCTAATCTGTTTGATTTGATTCGATTCAAAGCATTTCGATGCCATTGGACGCGACTATGCTCGAAGCTGCTCGATTCGGCTCGATTCAGCACCATTAGCTCGATTCAGCTCGATTATCCTCGTTTCCACTTGATTCGGCTCTGTTCAGCCTTTGTCGTCCCTATTCAGCTCGATTCCACTCTTTTCTACTCTATTCGTCTCTATTTCACTCCATTCTATTCATTCCACACAATTCGACTCTATTCTGCTCTACCCTACCCTACCCTACTCTAATTGACTCTAATCTCTCTGATGCGATTCATCTCCTTTTATCCCCATCCTGCTACATTCAGCTCTATTCGACTCGATGCTACTCTACGCTATTGTACTCTAGTCTACTCTTCTGTAGTCTAGTCTAGTCTACTCTCTTCTATTCTATTGTATGTTTGCGATTCTGTTCTGTTCTATTCTACTCCACTGTACTGTACCCTATGCTATCCCAACTCTAATCTATTCTACTCCATTTGATTGGATTCGATTCGACCCGTTTTGAAGTGATTCAGCTCGATTTGGCTCTATTCTACTCTATTCCCCTTCTACTATACTCTAGTCTACTCTTTTCTGTATTCTTTCTGTAATGTTCTGTTCTATTCTATTCTGTTTGATTCTATTCTACTCTAGTCTACCCTACCCTACCATACGCGAACATCCCCTACTCCAATCTATTCAATTTGAGTTGACGAATTTTGACACAATTCAGATCGAATCGGTTCGATTCGTGTCCGCTTGGCTCGAACAGAATAGATTCGGCTTGATTCAGCTCCATTAGACTCGATTCAATGAATTTGGCTCGATTCGAATTCATTAGGCTCAAATGAGCTCGATTCGGCCCTCTTTGGACCTATTCAGCACTATTTGGCTCTTTTCGGCTCTTTTCTACTCTATTCGACTCCATTCAATTCCATTGCACACCATTCTACTCCATTCTACACTATTCTACTCTACCCTACTCTAATTTACTGTAATTGATTCGGTGGGATTCCATGCAATTTGTCTCCTTTCATCTCCATTCGGCTCGATTCGACTCTATTCTACGCTACTCTCCTCTACATTATTCTGCTCTACTCTACTTTTATCTACTCCATTCTATTGTGTTCTTTCTATTCCGTTCTACCGTGTTCAATTCTATTCTAATCTATTCTATCATAAAGTACTCTAATATATGTTGCTGGATTCAGTCGCATGCATTTCAATGCGATTGGCTCAAATCGGCTCCATTCCACTCCATTCATCCCCATTTGTCTCGAAGAGCTTCGATTCGGCTCTATTCGGCTCTAATAGCCTCTACTCGACTTTAATAGACTCTACTCAACTCTATTATCTCTTTTCAACTCCATTTGACTCCATTCGACTCCAGTCAACTCCATTCTACAGAATTCTACTTCATCCTACTCTATTCTCTGTTATATTGCATAGTAGTCTACCCTACTCTAAACGAAAAATGTGTTTTATTAGAGTAGTAGTCAATTCGAATCGATTGGATTGGATTTGACTTGAATTGTTGGGATTCAATGCAATTCGACGGGATTCGACGCTATACGGCACGGTTCTGAGGGATTCGGCGTGATTCGTCTTGATTTCTATCGGTTCAGCTAATTTTAGCTCTATTTGGCTCTGTTTGGCAATATTGGACTCTATTCTACTCTAGTCTTTGATACTCTACTCGACCCTCTTCTATTCTTTCAGTTCAGTTCTGTTCTGTTCTATTCTGTTCTACTACATTCTATTCTACCCTACCCTACCCTTGCTTACCCTACTGCAATCTGTTCGATTCTATTCGAAACACTTGAACGCGATTCGAGCTGATTCGGGTCTTATCGGCTCGATTCAGCTCCTTTCTGCTCCATTAGACTCGATTCAGTTCTACTCGGCTCTTTTCTGCTCTATTCAGCTCTGATCGGCAGTATTCGACTCTATTTGACTCTAGTCTACTCCTCTCCACTCCACTCTATTCTTTCTGTTCTCTTCGATTCGACCGTACTCTACCCTAACCTTACCTGCACCTACACTAATCTATTTGATTCAGCTCGACACATTTCAATGCGATTCGACATGATTCGTCTCGATTCATCTCGAATTTGGTCGATTCGGGTGTATTCAGCTCTGTTCGGCTCTTTTCGGCTCTTCGGTCTATTCACCTCTATTTGACTCTATTCTATTCTACTCTACTCTACTTAATTCTATTTTATTCTTTCTATTGCATTCTGTTCCGTGCTAGTCTAACCTCTCCTACCCTACCCTCCTCTACTCTAATCTATACGATTCAATTCAATGCGTTTCGTCGCGATTCCATGTGATTAGGCTTGAATCGGCTCCATTTAGCTCTCTTTGGCTTGAATCGGGTCCATTCGCCTCAATTCTGCTCGATTCAGCATAATTAGGCTCGATTAAAACTTATTGAGCTCTATTCAGCTCTTTTCTACTATATTTGTCTCTATTTGGCTCCATTCGACTCCATTCCACACCAGTCCACTCCATTCTACACTATTCTATTCTGTTCTACCCTACTCTAATCTATTCTAATCGATTCGATTCATCGCGATTCGTCTCATTTCCTCTCCACTCGACTCGATTCGGCTTGAACTGGGTCTTTTCATCCATATTCTGCACTACTCCACTCTGACGATTCTACTCTACTCATCTCTACTCCATTCTACTCTTTGTATTCTCTTCTGTTCTGCTCTATTCAATTGTACTGTGCCTTACCCACTGAATCCCTCCCTAACCTACACTACTCTAATCTATTCAATTTAATTCGATTTCATTCAATTCAATACTATTCTACCCTCTTAGACACAGTTCAAAGGGATTCGGTGAAATTCCACGAGTTTCGACAGGTTTTGGTTGGATTTCATGGAATTGGACGAAATTCGATGCAGTGGGATGCGATCAGGTGTGTTTTATCTCGATTTAGCTCGGTTCATTTTGTTTGTCTCTAGTTGGCTCTTTTCAGCTCCATTCGGCTACTTTCAGCTCGAATATGGTCGATTTGACTCGATTCGACGCAATTTGCCTTGATTCGGCTCGATTCGGCCCTATTTGGCCCTATTCGGTGCTCTTCAGCTCTATTCCACTCTTTTCTACTCTAGTCATCTCTGTCCGACTCCATTCGACTCCATTCCACACCATTCTACTCCATTCTACACTATCCTATTCTGCAGAACCCTAACCCACCCCACCCTATCCTAATCGAGTCTTTTATTTTCTCTTCTCTTCTGTGGTATTCTATTCTCTTTTTCTATTTTCTCTATTTCATCCTATGATACACTACCATAACCTACACTGAAGTATGTCATTCTATTCTTTTTATTCTATTTTCTTTGTTCCACCGCATGCTACCCTACCCTATGCTACCCCACCTAGTCATTGGGAGTACTTAATAAGGGTACTAGTTATGGCAAGGGTAATGATTAACACAAGGTTACTAGTTCAGGCTACTAGTTGAAGCCAGGGCACTAGATAAGGCTACTAGTTGAGCTAAGATTCACTAGTTAGGGGTATTAGTGAATGCCAGGGTACTAGTGAAGGGTCCTAGTTCAGACACAAGTCCTTGTTGCGGGTACTGTTTTAGTCAAGGTTACTGTAAATTGCTACTGTTTAAGAGAAGGGTCCTAGTTAGGGGTACATGTTAAGGTACGGGTACAAGTTAGGGTGACTAGTTAAGGCCAGTTGACTGGATCAGGCAAGGCTACTAGTTAAGGTAAGTTTACAAGATAGGGTTACTCGTTCAGGCCAGTTTACTAGTTAAGGCAAGGCGACTAGTTAGGGGTACTAGTTAAGGTAAGGGTACAAGTTAGGGTTACTCGTCAGGCCAGTTTACTAGTTAAGGCAAGGCACCTAGTTAGGGCTACCGGTTAAGGCAAGGGTACTGTTAGGGCTGCTACATAAGGCAGGGCACTAGTTAAGGCAAGGCTACTAGTTCAGGGTACTAATTAAGGCAGGGGCACTAGTTATGGCTCCTAGTTAAGGCAAGGGTACCAGTTTGGGGTCCTAATTCAGGGTACTTGTCAAGACAAGGGTACTATTCAAGGCTACTTGTCGAGGCTACTGATCTATGCCACTATTCTAGCTGACTTGGCTGGGTTACTAGTCTAGGCTACTACTCTAGCCTTCTCTTGTCTACTCTACTCTAGTCTACCTTAGTCTACCCTAGTCCACCCTATCAGAAACTCCGGTGCCATAACCCTTCTAATCTGTTTGATTTGATTCGATTCAAAGCATTTCGATGCCATTGGACGCGACTATGCTCGAAGCTGCTCGATTCGGCTCGATTCAGCACCATTAGCTCGATTCAGCTCGATTATCCTCGTTTCCACTTGATTCGGCTCTGTTCAGCCTTTGTCGTCCCTATTCAGCTCGATTCCACTCTTTTCTACTCTATTCGTCTCTATTTCACTCCATTCTATTCATTCCACACAATTCGACTCTATTCTGCTCTACCCTACCCTACCCTACTCTAATTGACTCTAATCTCTCTGATGCGATTCATCTCCTTTTATCCCCATCCTGCTATATTCAGCTCTATTCGACTCGATGCTACTCTACTCTATTGTACTCTAGTCTACTCTTCTGTAGTCTAGTCTAGTCTACTCTCTTCTATTCTATTGTATGTTTGCGATTCTGTTCTGTTCTATTCTACTCCACTGTACTGTACCCTATGCTATCCCAACTCTAATCTATTCTACTCCATTTGATTGGATTCGATTCGACCCGTTTTGAAGTGATTCAGCTCGATTTGGCTCTATTCTACTCTATTCCCCTTCTACTATACTCTAGTCTACTCTTTTCTGTATTCTTTCTGTAATGTTCTGTTCTATTCTATTCTGTTTGATTCTATTCTACTCTAGTCTACCCTACCCTACCATACGCGAACATCCCCTACTCCAATCTATTCAATTTGAGTTGACGAATTTTGACACAATTCAGATCGAATCGGTTCGATTCGTGTCCGCTTGGCTCGAACAGAATAGATTCGGCTTGATTCAGCTCCATTAGACTCGATTCAATGAATTTGGCTCGATTCGAATTCATTAGGCTCAAATGAGCTCGATTCGGCCCTCTTTGGACCTATTCAGCACTATTTGGCTCTTTTCGGCTCTTTTCTACTCTATTCGACTCCATTCAATTCCATTGCACACCATTCTACTCCATTCTACACTATTCTACTCTACCCTACTCTAATTTACTGTAATTGATTCGGTGGGATTCCATGCAATTTGTCTCCTTTCATCTCCATTCGGCTCGATTCGACTCTATTCTACGCTACTCTCCTCTACATTATTCTGCTCTACTCTACTTTTATCTACTCCATTCTATTGTGTTCTTTCTATTCCGTTCTACCGTGTTCAATTCTATTCTAATCTATTCTATCATAAAGTACTCTAATATATGTTGCTGGATTCAGTCGCATGCATTTCAATGCGATTGGCTCAAATCGGCTCCATTCCACTCCATTCATCCCCATTTGTCTCGAAGAGCTTCGATTCGGCTCTATTCGGCTCTAATAGCCTCTACTCGACTTTAATAGACTCTACTCAACTCTATTATCTCTTTTCAACTCCATTTGACTCCATTCGACTCCAGTCAACTCCATTCTACAGAATTCTACTTCATCCTACTCTATTCTCTGTTATATTGCATAGTAGTCTACCCTACTCTAAACGAAAAATGTGTTTTATTAGAGTAGTAGTCAATTCGAATCGATTGGATTGGATTTGACTTGAATTGTTGGGATTCAATGCAATTCGACGGGATTCGACGCTATACGGCACGGTTCTGAGGGATTCGGCGTGATTCGTCTTGATTTCTATCGGTTCAGCTAATTTTAGCTCTATTTGGCTCTGTTTGGCAATATTGGACTCTATTCTACTCTAGTCTTTGATACTCTACTCGACCCTCTTCTATTCTTTCAGTTCAGTTCTGTTCTGTTCTATTCTGTTCTACTACATTCTATTCTACCCTACCCTACCCTTGCTTACCCTACTGCAATCTGTTCGATTCTATTCGAAACACTTGAACGCGATTCGAGCTGATTCGGGTCTTATCGGCTCGATTCAGCTCCTTTCTGCTCCATTAGACTCGATTCAGTTCTACTCGGCTCTTTTCTGCTCTATTCAGCTCTGATCGGCAGTATTCGACTCTATTTGACTCTAGTCTACTCCTCTCCACTCCACTCTATTCTTTCTGTTCTCTTCGATTCGACCGTACTCTACCCTAACCTTACCTGCACCTACACTAATCTATTTGATTCAGCTCGACACATTTCAATGCGATTCGACATGATTCGTCTCGATTCATCTCGAATTTGGTCGATTCGGGTGTATTCAGCTCTGTTCGGCTCTTTTCGGCTCTTCGGTCTATTCACCTCTATTTGACTCTATTCTATTCTACTCTACTCTACTTAATTCTATTTTATTCTTTCTATTGCATTCTGTTCCGTGCTAGTCTAACCTCTCCTACCCTACCCTCCTCTACTCTAATCTATACGATTCAATTCAATGCGTTTCGTCGCGATTCCATGTGATTAGGCTTGAATCGGCTCCATTTAGCTCTCTTTGGCTTGAATCGGGTCCATTCGCCTCAATTCTGCTCGATTCAGCATAATTAGGCTCGATTAAAACTTATTGAGCTCTATTCAGCTCTTTTCTACTATATTTGTCTCTATTTGGCTCCATTCGACTCCATTCCACACCAGTCCACTCCATTCTACACTATTCTATTCTGTTCTACCCTACTCTAATCTATTCTAATCGATTCGATTCATCGCGATTCGTCTCATTTCCTCTCCACTCGACTCGATTCGGCTTGAACTGGGTCTTTTCATCCATATTCTGCACTACTCCACTCTGACGATTCTACTCTACTCATCTCTACTCCATTCTACTCTTTGTATTCTCTTCTGTTCTGCTCTATTCAATTGTACTGTGCCTTACCCACTGAATCCCTCCCTAACCTACACTACTCTAATCTATTCAATTTAATTCGATTTCATTCAATTCAATACTATTCTACCCTCTTAGACACAGTTCAAAGGGATTCGGTGAAATTCCACGAGTTTCGACAGGTTTTGGTTGGATTTCATGGAATTGGACGAAATTCGATGCAGTGGGATGCGATCAGGTGTGTTTTATCTCGATTTAGCTCGGTTCATTTTGTTTGTCTCTAGTTGGCTCTTTTCAGCTCCATTCGGCTACTTTCAGCTCGAATATGGTCGATTTGACTCGATTCGACGCAATTTGCCTTGATTCGGCTCGATTCGGCCCTATTTGGCCCTATTCGGTGCTCTTCAGCTCTATTCCACTCTTTTCTACTCTAGTCATCTCTGTCCGACTCCATTCGACTCCATTCCACACCATTCTACTCCATTCTACACTATCCTATTCTGCAGAACCCTAACCCACCCCACCCTATCCTAATCGAGTCTTTTATTTTCTCTTCTCTTCTGTGGTATTCTATTCTCTTTTTCTATTTTCTCTATTTCATCCTATGATACACTACCATAACCTACACTGAAGTATGTCATTCTATTCTTTTTATTCTATTTTCTTTGTTCCACCGCATGCTACCCTACCCTATGCTACCCCACCTAGTCATTGGGAGTACTTAATAAGGGTACTAGTTATGGCAAGGGTAATGATTAACACAAGGTTACTAGTTCAGGCTACTAGTTGAAGCCAGGGCACTAGATAAGGCTACTAGTTGAGCTAAGATTCACTAGTTAGGGGTATTAGTGAATGCCAGGGTACTAGTGAAGGGTCCTAGTTCAGACACAAGTCCTTGTTGCGGGTACTGTTTTAGTCAAGGTTACTGTAAATTGCTACTGTTTAAGAGAACGGTCCTAGTTAGGGGTACATGTTAAGGTACGGGTACAAGTTAGGGTGACTAGTTAAGGCCAGTTGACTGGATCAGGCAAGGCTACTAGTTAAGGTAAGTTTACAAGATAGGGTTACTCGTTCAGGCCAGTTTACTAGTTAAGGCAAGGCGACTAGTTAGGGGTACTAGTTAAGGTAAGGGTACAAGTTAGGGTTACTCGTCAGGCCAGTTTACTAGTTAAGGCAAGGCACCTAGTTAGGGCTACCGGTTAAGGCAAGGGTACTGTTAGGGCTGCTACATAAGGCAGGGCACTAGTTAAGGCAAGGCTACTAGTTCAGGGTACTAATTAAGGCAGGGGCACTAGTTATGGCTCCTAGTTAAGGCAAGGGTACCAGTTTGGGGTCCTAATTCAGGGTACTTGTCAAGACAAGGGTACTATTCAAGGCTACTTGTCGAGGCTACTGATCTATGCCACTATTCTAGCTGACTTGGCTGGGTTACTAGTCTAGGCTACTACTCTAGCCTTCTCTTGTCTACTCTACTCTAGTCTACCTTAGTCTACCCTAGTCCACCCTATCAGAAACTCCGGTGCCATAACCCTTCTAATCTGTTTGATTTGATTCGATTCAAAGCATTTCGATGCCATTGGACGCGACTATGCTCGAAGCTGCTCGATTCGGCTCGATTCAGCACCATTAGCTCGATTCAGCTCGATTATCCTCGTTTCCACTTGATTCGGCTCTGTTCAGCCTTTGTCGTCCCTATTCAGCTCGATTCCACTCTTTTCTACTCTATTCGTCTCTATTTCACTCCATTCTATTCATTCCACACAATTCGACTCTATTCTGCTCTACCCTACCCTACCCTACTCTAATTGACTCTAATCTCTCTGATGCGATTCATCTCCTTTTATCCCCATCCTGCTATATTCAGCTCTATTCGACTCGATGCTACTCTACTCTATTGTACTCTAGTCTACTCTTCTGTAGTCTAGTCTAGTCTACTCTCTTCTATTCTATTGTATGTTTGCGATTCTGTTCTGTTCTATTCTACTCCACTGTACTGTACCCTATGCTATCCCAACTCTAATCTAATCTACGCCATTTGATTGGATTCGATTCGACCCGTTTTGAAGTGATTCAGCTCGATTTGGCTCTATTCTACTCTATTCCCCTTCTACTATACTCTAGGCTACTCTTTTCTGTATTCTTTCTGTAATGTTCTGTTCTATTCTATTCTGTTTGATTCTATTCTACTCTAGTCTACCCTACCCTACCATACGCGAACATCCCCTACTCCAATCTATTCAATTTGAGTTGACGAATTTTGACACAATTCAGATCGAATCGGTTCGATTCGTGTCCGCTTGGCTCGAACAGAATAGATTCGGCTTGATTCAGCTCCATTAGACTCGATTCAATGAATTTGGCTCGATTCGAATTCATTAGGCTCAAATGAGCTCGATTCGGCCCTCTTTGGACCTATTCAGCACTATTTGGCTCTATTCGGCTCTTTTCTACTCTATTCGACTCCATTCAATTCCATTGCACACCATTCTACTCCATTCTACACTATTCTACTCTACCCTACTCTAATTTACTGTAATTGATTCGGTGGGATTCCATGCAATTTGTCTCCTTTCATCTCCATTCGGCTCGATTCGACTCTATTCTACGCTACTCTCCTCTACATTATTCTGCTCTACTCTACTTTTATCTACTCCATTCTATTGTGTTCTTTCTATTCCGTTCTACCGTGTTCAATTCTATTCTAATCTATTCTATCATAAAGTACTCTAATATATGTTGCTGGATTCAGTCGCATGCATTTCAATGAGATTGGCTCAAATCGGCTCCATTCCACTCCATTCATCCCCATTTGTCTCGAAGAGCTTCGATTCGGCTCTATTCGGCTCTAATAGCCTCTACTCGTCTTTATTAGACTCTACTCAACTCTATTATCTCTTTTCAACTCCATTTGACTCCATTCGACTCCAGTCAACTCCATTCTACAGAATTCTACTTCATCCTACTCTATTCTCTGTTATATTGCATAGTAGTCTACCCTACTCTAAACGAAAAATGTGTTTTATTAGAGTAGTAGTCAATTCGAATCGATTGGATTGGATTTGACTTGAATTGTTGGGATTCAATGCAATTCGACGGGATTCGACGCTATACGGCACGGTTCTGAGGGATTCGGCGTGATTCGTCTTGATTTCTATCGATTCAGCTAATTTTAGCTCTATTTGGCTCTGTTTGGCAATATTGGACTCTATTCTACTCTAGTCTTTGATACTCTACTCGACCCTCTTCTATTCTTTCAGTTCAGTTCTGTTCTGTTCTATTCTGTTCTACTACATTCTATTCTACCCTACCCTACCCTTGCTTACCCTACTGCAAGCTGTTCGATTCTATTCGAAACACTTGAACGCGATTCGAGCTGATTCGGGTCGTATCGGCTCGATTCAGCTCCTTTCTGCTCCATTAGACTCGATTCAGTTCTACTCGGCTCTTTTCTGCTCTATTCAGCTCTGATCGGCAGTATTCGACTCTATTTGACTCTAGTCTACTCCTCTCCACTCCACTCTATTCTTTCTGTTCTCTTCGATTCGACCGTACTCTACCCTAACCTTACCTGCACCTACACTAATCTATTTGATTCAGCTCGACACATTTCAATGCGATTCGACATGATTCGTCTCGATTCATCTCGAATTTGGTCGATTCGGGTGTATTCAGCTCTGTTCGGCTCTTTTCGGCTATTCGGTCTATTCACCTCTATTTGACTCTATTCTATTCTACTCTACTCTACTTAATTCTATTTCATTCTTTCTATTGCATTCTGTTCCGTGCTAGTCTAACCTCTCCTACCCTACCCTCCTCTACTCTAATCTATACGATTCAATTCAATGCGTTTCGTCGCGATTCCATGTGATTAGGCTTGAATCGGCTCCATTTAGCTCTCTTTGGCTTGAATCGGGTCAATTCGCCTCAATTCTGCTCGATTCAGCATAATTAGGCTCGATTAAAACTTATTGAGCTCTATTCAGCTCTTTTCTACTATATTTGTCTCTATTTGGCTCCATTCGACTCCATTCCACACCAGTCCACTCCATTCTACACTATTCTATTCTGTTCTACCCTACTCTAATCTATTCTAATCGATTCGATTCATCGCGATTCGTCTCATTTCCTCTCCACTCGACTCGATTCGGCTTGAACTGGGTCTTTTCATCCATATTCTGCACTACTCCACTCTGACGATTCTACTCTACTCATCTCTACTCCATTCTACTCTTTGTATTCTCTTCTGTTCTGCTCTATTCAATTGTACTGTGCCTTACCCACTGAATCCCTCCCTAACCTACACTACTCTAATCTATTCAATTTAATTCGATTTCATTCAATTCAATACTATTCTACCCTCTTAGACACAGTTCAAAGGGATTCGGTGAAATTCCACGAGTTTCGACAGGTTTTGGTTGGATTTCATGGAATTGGACGAAATTCGATGCAGTGGGATGCGATCAGGTGTGTTTTATCTCGATTTAGCTCGGTTCATTTTGTTTGTCTCTAGTTGGCTCTTTTCAGCTCCATTCGGCTACTTTCAGCTCGAATATGGTCGATTTGACTCGATTCGACGCAATTTGCCTTGATTCGGCTCGATTCGGCCCTATTTGGCCCTATTCGGTGCTCTTCAGCTCTATTCCACTCTTTTCTACTCTAGTCATCTCTGTCCGACTCCATTCGACTCCATTCCACACCATTCTACTCCATTCTACACTATCCTATTCTGCAGAACCCTAACCCACCCCACCCTATCCTAATCGAGTCTTTTATTTTCTCTTCTCTTCTGTGGTATTCTATTCTCTTTTTCTATTTTCTCTATTTCATCCTATGATACACTACCATAACCTACACTGAAGTATGTCATTCTATTCTTTTTATTCTATTTTCTTTGTTCCACCGCATGCTACCCTACCCTATGCTACCCCACCTAGTCATTGGGAGTACTTAATAAGGGTACTAATTAAGGGTACTAGTTATGGCAAGGGTAATGATTAACACAAGGTTACCAGTTCAGGCTACTAGTTGAAGCCAGGGCACTAGATAAGGCTACTAGTTGAGCTAAGATTCACTAGTTAGGGGTATTAGTGAATGCCAGGGTACTAGTGAAGGGTCCTAGTTCAGACACAAGTCCTTGTTGCGGGTACTGTTTTAGTCAAGGTTACTGTAAATTGCTACTGTTTAAGAGAAGGGTCCTAGTTAGGGGTACATGTTAAGGTACGGGTACAAGTTCGGGTGACTAGTTAAGGCCAGTTGACTGGTTCAGGCAAGGCTACTAGTTAAGGCAAGTTTACAAGATAGGGTTACTCGTTCAGGCCAGTTTACTAGTTAAGGCAAGGCGACTAGTTAGGGGTACTAGTTAAGGTAAGGGTACAAGTTAGGGTTACTCGTCAGGCCAGTTTACTAGTTAAGGCAAGGCACCTAGTTAGGGCTACCGGTTAAGGCAAGGGTACTGTTAGGGCTGCTACATAAGGCAGGGCACTAGTTAAGGCAAGGCTACTAGTTCAGGGTACTAATTAAGGCAGGGGCACTAGTTATGGCTCCTAGTTAAGGCAAGGGTACCAGTTTGGGGTCCTAATTCAGGGTACTTGTCAAGACAAGGGTACTATTCAAGGCTACTTGTCGAGGCTACTGATCTATGCCACTATTCTAGCTGACTTGGCTGGGTTACTAGTCTAGGCTACTACTCTAGCCTTCTCTTGTCTACTCTACTCTAGTCTACCTTAGTCTACCCTAGTCCACCCTATCAGAAACTCCGGTGCCATAACCCTTCAATCTGTTTGATTTGATTCGATTCAAAGCATTTCGATGCCATTGGACGCGACTATGCTCGAAGCTGCTCGATTCGGCTCGATTCAGCACCATTAGCTCGATTCAGCTCGATTATCCTCGTTTCCACTTGATTCGGCTCTGTTCAGCCTTTGTCGTCCCTATTCAGCTCGATTCCACTCTTTTCTACTCTATTCGTCTCTATTTCACTCCATTCTATTCATTCCACACAATTCGACTCTATTCTGCTCTACCCTACCCTACCCTACTCTAATTGACTCTAATCTCTCTGATGCGATTCATCTCCTTTTATCCCCATCCTGCTACATTCAGCTCTATTCGACTCGATGCTACTCTACGCTATTGTACTCTAGTCTACTCTTCTGTAGTCTAGTCTAGTCTACTCTCTTCTATTCTATTGTATGTTTGCGATTCTGTTCTGTTCTATTCTACTCCACTGTACTGTACCCTATGCTATCCCAACTCTAATCTATTCTACTCCATTTGATTGGATTCGATTCGACCCATTTTGAAGTGATTCAGCTCGATTTGGCTCTATTCTACTCTATTCCCCTTCTACTATACTCTAGTCTACTCTTTTCTGTATTCTTTCTGTAATGTTCTGTTCTATTCTATTCTGTTTGATTCTATTCTACTCTAGTCTACCCTACCCTACCATACGCGAACATCCCCTACTCCAATCTATTCAATTTGAGTTGACGAATTTTGACACAATTCAGATCGAATCGGTTCGATTCGTGTCCGCTTGGCTCGAACAGAATAGATTCGGCTTGATTCAGCTCCATTAGACTCGATTCAATGAATTTGGCTCGATTCGAATTCATTAGGCTCAAATGAGCTCGATTCGGCCCTCTTTGGACCTATTCAGCACTATTTGGCTCTATTCGGCTCTTTTCTACTCTATTCGACTCCATTCAATTCCATTGCACACCATTCTACTCCATTCTACACTATTCTACTCTACCCTACTCTAATTTACTGTAATTGATTCGGTGGGATTCCATGCAATTTGTCTCCTTTCATCTCCATTCGGCTCGATTCGACTCTATTCTACGCTACTCTCCTCTACATTATTCTGCTCTACTCTACTTTTATCTACTCCATTCTATTGTGTTCTTTCTATTCCGTTCTACCGTGTTCAATTCTATTCTAATCTATTCTATCATAAAGTACTCTAATATATGTTGCTGGATTCAGTTGCATGCATTTCAATGCGATTGGCTCAAATCGGCTCCATTCCACTCCATTCATCCCCATTTGTCTCGAAGAGCTTCGATTCGGCTCTATTCGGCTCTAATAGCCTCTACTCGACTTTAATAGACTCTACTCAACTCTATTATCTCTTTTCAACTCCATTTGACTCCATTCGACTCCAGTCAACTCCATTCTACAGAATTCTACTTCATCCTACTCTATTCTCTGTTATATTGCATAGTAGTCTACCCTACTCTAAACGAAAAATGTGTTTTATTAGAGTAGTAGTCAATTCGAATCGATTGGATTGGATTTGACTTGAATTGTTGGGATTCAATGCAATTCGACGGGATTCGACGCTATACGGCACGGTTCTGAGGGATTCGGCGTGATTCGTCTTGATTTCTATCGGTTCAGCTAATTTTAGCTCTATTTGGCTCTGTTTGGCAATATTGGACTCTATTCTACTCTAGTCTTTGATACTCTACTCAACCCTCTTCTATTCTTTCAGTTCAGTTCTGTTCTGTTCTATTCTGTTCTACTACATTCTATTCTACCCTACCCTACCCTTGCTTACCCTACTGTAATCTGTTCGATTCTATTCGAAACACTTGAACGCGATTCGAGCTGATTCGGGTCGTATCGGCTCGATTCAGCTCCTTTCTGCTCCATTAGACTCGATTCAGTTCTACTCGGCTCTTTTCTGCTCTATTCAGCTCTGATCGGCAGTATTCGACTCTATTTGACTCTAGTCTACTCCTCTCCACTCCACTCTATTCTTTCTGTTCTCTTCGATTCGACCGTACTCTACCCTAACCTTACCTGCACCTACACTAATCTATTTGATTCAGCTCGACACATTTCAATGCGATTCGACATGATTCGTCTCGATTCATCTCGAATTTGGTCGATTCGGGTGTATTCAGCTCTGTTCAGCTCTTTTCGGCTATTCGGTCTATTCACCTCTATTTGACTCTATTCTATTCTACTCTACTCTACTTAATTCTATTTCATTCTTTCTATTGCATTCTGTTCCGTGCTAGTCTAACCTCTCCTACCCTACCCTCCTCTACTCTAATCTATACGATTCAATTCAATGCGTTTCGTCGCGATTCCATGTGATTAGGCTTGAATCGGCTCCATTTAGCTCTCTTTGGCTTGAATCGGGTCAATTCGCCTCAATTCTGCTCGATTCAGCATAATTAGGCTCGATTAAAACTTATTGAGCTCTATTCAGCTCTTTTCTACTATATTTGTCTCTATTTGGCTCCATTCGACTCCATTCCACACCAGTCCACTCCATTCTACACTATTCTATTCTGTTCTACCCTACTCTAATCTATTCTAATCGATTCGATTCATCGCGATTCGTCTCATTTCCTCTCCACTCGACTCGATTCGGCTTGAACTGGGTCTTTTCATCCATATTCTGCACTACTCCACTCTGACGATTCTACTCTACTCATCTCTACTCCATTCTACTCTTTGTATTCTCTTCTGTTCTGCTCTATTCAATTGTACTGTGCCTTACCCACTGAATCCCTCCCTAACCTACACTACTCTAATCTATTCAATTTAATTCGATTTCATTCAATTCAATACTATTCTACCCTCTTAGACACAGTTCAAAGGGATTCGGTGAAATTCCACGAGTTTCGACAGGTTTTGGTTGGATTTCATGGAATTGGACGAAATTCGATGCAGTGGGATGCGATCAGGTGTGTTTTATCTCGATTTAGCTCGGTTCATTTTGTTTGTCTCTAGTTGGCTCTTTTCAGCTCCATTCGGCTACTTTCAGCTCGAATATGGTCGATTTGACTCGATTCGACGCAATTTGCCTTGATTCGGCTCGATTCGGCCCTATTTGGCCCTATTCGGTGCTCTTCAGCTCTATTCCACTCTTTTCTACTCTAGTCATCTCTGTCCGACTCCATTCGACTCCATTCCACACCATTCTACTCCATTCTACACTATCCTATTCTGCAGAACCCTAACCCACCCCACCCTATCCTAATCGAGTCTTTTATTTTCTCTTCTCTTCTGTGGTGTTCTATTCTCTTTTTCTATTTTCTCTATTTCATCCTATGATACACTACCATAACCTACACTGAAGTATGTCATTCTATTCTTTTTATTCTATTTTCTTTGTTCCACCGCATGCTACCCTACCCTATGCTACCCCACCTAGTCATTGGGAGTACTTAATAAGGGTACTAATTAAGGGTACTAGTTATGGCAAGGGTAATGATTAACACAAGGTTACTAGTTCAGGCTACTAGTTGAAGCCAGGGCACTAGATAAGGCTACTAGTTGAGCTAAGATTCACTAGTTAGGGGTATTAGTGAATGCCAGAGTACTAGTGAAGGGTCCTAGTTCAGACACAAGTCCTTGTTGCGGGTACTGTTTTAGTCAAGGTTACTGTAAATTGCTACTGTTTAAGAGAAGGGTCCTAGTTAGGGGTACATGTTAAGGTACGGGTACAAGTTCGGGTGACTAGTTAAGGCCAGTTGACTGGTTCAGGCAAGGCTACTAGTTAAGGCAAGTTTACAAGATAGGGTTACTCGTTCAGGCCAGTTTACTAGTTAAGGCAAGGCGACTAGTTAGGGGTACTAGTTAAGGTAAGGGTACAAGTTAGGGTTACTCGTCAGGCCAGTTTACTAGTTAAGGCAAGGCACCTAGTTAGGGCTACCGGTTAAGGCAAGGGTACTGTTAGGGCTGCTACATAAGGCAGGGCACTAGTTAAGGCAAGGCTACTAGTTCAGGGTACTAATTAAGGCAGGGGCACTAGTTATGGCTCCTAGTTAAGGCAAGGGTACCAGTTTGGGGTCCTAATTCAGGGTACTTGTCAAGACAAGGGTACTATTCAAGGCTACTTGTCGAGGCTACTGATCTATGCCACTATTCTAGCTGACTTGGCTGGGTTACTAGTCTAGGCTACTACTCTAGCCTTCTCTTGTCTACTCTACTCTAGTCTACCTTAGTCTACCCTAGTCCACCCTATCAGAAACTCCGGTGCCATAACCCTTCAATCTGTTTGATTTGATTCGATTCAAAGCATTTCGATGCCATTGGACGCGACTATGCTCGAAGCTGCTCGATTCGGCTCGATTCAGCACCATTAGCTCGATTCAGCTCGATTATCCTCGTTTCCACTTGATTCGGCTCTGTTCAGCCTTTGTCGTCCCTATTCAGCTCGATTCCACTCTTTTCTACTCTATTCGTCTCTATTTCACTCCATTCTATTCATTCCACACAATTCGACTCTATTCTGCTCT
The DNA here is from genome assembly GCF_030014295.1 of Loxodonta africana. Taxonomy (NCBI): domain Eukaryota; kingdom Metazoa; phylum Chordata; class Mammalia; order Proboscidea; family Elephantidae; genus Loxodonta; species Loxodonta africana. Next base: position 16,192 of record NW_026975262.1, on the reverse strand, counting down.
ACCCTACCCTACCCTACTCTAATTGACTCTAATCTCTCTGATGCGATTCATCTCCTTTTATCCCCATCCTGCTACATTCAGCTCTATTCGACTCGATGCTACTCTACGCTATTGTACTCTAGTCTACTCTTCTGTAGTCTAGTCTAGTCTACTCTCTTCTATTCTATTGTATGTTTGCGATTCTGTTCTGTTCTATTCTACTCCACTGTACTGTACCCTATGCTATCCCAACTCTAATCTATTCTACTCCATTTGATTGGATTCGATTCGACCCATTTTGAAGTGATTCAGCTCGATTTGGCTCTATTCTACTCTATTCCCCTTCTACTATACTCTAGTCTACTCTTTTCTGTATTCTTTCTGTAATGTTCTGTTCTATTCTATTCTGTTTGATTCTATTCTACTCTAGTCTACCCTACCCTACCATACGCGAACATCCCCTACTCCAATCTATTCAATTTGAGTTGACGAATTTTGACACAATTCAGATCGAATCGGTTCGATTCGTGTCCGCTTGGCTCGAACAGAATAGATTCGGCTTGATTCAGCTCCATTAGACTCGATTCAATGAATTTGGCTCGATTCGAATTCATTAGGCTCAAATGAGCTCGATTCGGCCCTCTTTGGACCTATTCAGCACTATTTGGCTCTATTCGGCTCTTTTCTACTCTATTCGACTCCATTCAATTCCATTGCACACCATTCTACTCCATTCTACACTATTCTACTCTACCCTACTCTAATTTACTGTAATTGATTCGGTGGGATTCCATGCAATTTGTCTCCTTTCATCTCCATTCGGCTCGATTCGACTCTATTCTACGCTACTCTCCTCTACATTATTCTGCTCTACTCTACTTTTATCTACTCCATTCTATTGTGTTCTTTCTATTCCGTTCTACCGTGTTCAATTCTATTCTAATCTATTCTATCATAAAGTACTCTAATATATGTTGCTGGATTCAGTTGCATGCATTTCAATGCGATTGGCTCAAATCGGCTCCATTCCACTCCATTCATCCCCATTTGTCTCGAAGAGCTTCGATTCGGCTCTATTCGGCTCTAATAGCCTCTACTCGACTTTAATAGACTCTACTCAACTCTATTATCTCTTTTCAACTCCATTTGACTCCATTCGACTCCAGTCAACTCCATTCTACAGAATTCTACTTCATCCTACTCTATTCTCTGTTATATTGCATAGTAGTCTACCCTACTCTAAACGAAAAATGTGTTTTATTAGAGTAGTAGTCAATTCGAATCGATTGGATTGGATTTGACTTGAATTGTTGGGATTCAATGCAATTCGACGGGATTCGACGCTATACGGCACGGTTCTGAGGGATTCGGCGTGATTCGTCTTGATTTCTATCGGTTCAGCTAATTTTAGCTCTATTTGGCTCTGTTTGGCAATATTGGACTCTATTCTACTCTAGTCTTTGATACTCTACTCAACCCTCTTCTATTCTTTCAGTTCAGTTCTGTTCTGTTCTATTCTGTTCTACTACATTCTATTCTACCCTACCCTACCCTTGCTTACCCTACTGTAATCTGTTCGATTCTATTCGAAACACTTGAACGCGATTCGAGCTGATTCGGGTCGTATCGGCTCGATTCAGCTCCTTTCTGCTCCATTAGACTCGATTCAGTTCTACTCGGCTCTTTTCTGCTCTATTCAGCTCTGATCGGCAGTATTCGACTCTATTTGACTCTAGTCTACTCCTCTCCACTCCACTCTATTCTTTCTGTTCTCTTCGATTCGACCGTACTCTACCCTAACCTTACCTGCACCTACACTAATCTATTTGATTCAGCTCGACACATTTCAATGCGATTCGACATGATTCGTCTCGATTCATCTCGAATTTGGTCGATTCGGGTGTATTCAGCTCTGTTCAGCTCTTTTCGGCTATTCGGTCTATTCACCTCTATTTGACTCTATTCTATTCTACTCTACTCTACTTAATTCTATTTCATTCTTTCTATTGCATTCTGTTCCGTGCTAGTCTAACCTCTCCTACCCTACCCTCCTCTACTCTAATCTATACGATTCAATTCAATGCGTTTCGTCGCGATTCCATGTGATTAGGCTTGAATCGGCTCCATTTAGCTCTCTTTGGCTTGAATCGGGTCAATTCGCCTCAATTCTGCTCGATTCAGCATAATTAGGCTCGATTAAAACTTATTGAGCTCTATTCAGCTCTTTTCTACTATATTTGTCTCTATTTGGCTCCATTCGACTCCATTCCACACCAGTCCACTCCATTCTACACTATTCTATTCTGTTCTACCCTACTCTAATCTATTCTAATCGATTCGATTCATCGCGATTCGTCTCATTTCCTCTCCACTCGACTCGATTCGGCTTGAACTGGGTCTTTTCATCCATATTCTGCACTACTCCACTCTGACGATTCTACTCTACTCATCTCTACTCCATTCTACTCTTTGTATTCTCTTCTGTTCTGCTCTATTCAATTGTACTGTGCCTTACCCACTGAATCCCTCCCTAACCTACACTACTCTAATCTATTCAATTTAATTCGATTTCATTCAATTCAATACTATTCTACCCTCTTAGACACAGTTCAAAGGGATTCGGTGAAATTCCACGAGTTTCGACAGGTTTTGGTTGGATTTCATGGAATTGGACGAAATTCGATGCAGTGGGATGCGATCAGGTGTGTTTTATCTCGATTTAGCTCGGTTCATTTTGTTTGTCTCTAGTTGGCTCTTTTCAGCTCCATTCGGCTACTTTCAGCTCGAATATGGTCGATTTGACTCGATTCGACGCAATTTGCCTTGATTCGGCTCGATTCGGCCCTATTTGGCCCTATTCGGTGCTCTTCAGCTCTATTCCACTCTTTTCTACTCTAGTCATCTCTGTCCGACTCCATTCGACTCCATTCCACACCATTCTACTCCATTCTACACTATCCTATTCTGCAGAACCCTAACCCACCCCACCCTATCCTAATCGAGTCTTTTATTTTCTCTTCTCTTCTGTGGTGTTCTATTCTCTTTTTCTATTTTCTCTATTTCATCCTATGATACACTACCATAACCTACACTGAAGTATGTCATTCTATTCTTTTTATTCTATTTTCTTTGTTCCACCGCATGCTACCCTACCCTATGCTACCCCACCTAGTCATTGGGAGTACTTAATAAGGGTACTAATTAAGGGTACTAGTTATGGCAAGGGTAATGATTAACACAAGGTTACTAGTTCAGGCTACTAGTTGAAGCCAGGGCACTAGATAAGGCTACTAGTTGAGCTAAGATTCACTAGTTAGGGGTATTAGTGAATGCCAGGGTACTAGTGAAGGGTCCTAGTTCAGACACAAGTCCTTGTTGCGGGTACTGTTTTAGTCAAGGTTACTGTAAATTGCTACTGTTTAAGAGAAGGGTCCTAGTTAGGGGTACATGTTAAGGTACGGGTACAAGTTCGGGTGACTAGTTAAGGCCAGTTGACTGGTTCAGGCAAGGCTACTAGTTAAGGCAAGTTTACAAGATAGGGTTACTCGTTCAGGCCAGTTTACTAGTTAAGGCAAGGCGACTAGTTAGGGGTACTAGTTAAGGTAAGGGTACAAGTTAGGGTTACTCGTCAGGCCAGTTTACTAGTTAAGGCAAGGCACCTAGTTAGGGCTACCGGTTAAGGCAAGGGTACTGTTAGGGCTGCTACATAAGGCAGGGCACTAGTTAAGGCAAGGCTACTAGTTCAGGGTACTAATTAAGGCAGGGGCACTAGTTATGGCTCCTAGTTAAGGCAAGGGTACCAGTTTGGGGTCCTAATTCAGGGTACTTGTCAAGACAAGGGTACTATTCAAGGCTACTTGTCGAGGCTACTGATCTATGCCACTATTCTAGCTGACTTGGCTGGGTTACTAGTCTAGGCTACTACTCTAGCCTTCTCTTGTCTACTCTACTCTAGTCTACCTTAGTCTACCCTAGTCCACCCTATCAGAAACTCCGGTGCCATAACCCTTCAATCTGTTTGATTTGATTCGATTCAAAGCATTTCGATGCCATTGGACGCGACTATGCTCGAAGCTGCTCGATTCGGCTCGATTCAGCACCATTAGCTCGATTCAGCTCGATTATCCTCGTTTCCACTTGATTCGGCTCTGTTCAGCCTTTGTCGTCCCTATTCAGCTCGATTCCACTCTTTTCTACTCTATTCGTCTCTATTTCACTCCATTCTATTCATTCCACACAATTCGACTCTATTCTGCTCTACCCTACCCTACCCTACTCTAATTGACTCTAATCTCTCTGATGCGATTCATCTCCTTTTATCCCCATCCTGCTACATTCAGCTCTATTCGACTCGATGCTACTCTACGCTATTGTACTCTAGTCTACTCTTCTGTAGTCTAGTCTAGTCTACTCTCTTCTATTCTATTGTATGTTTGCGATTCTGTTCTGTTCTATTCTACTCCACTGTACTGTACCCTATGCTATCCCAACTCTAATCTATTCTACTCCATTTGATTGGATTCGATTCGACCCATTTTGAAGTGATTCAGCTCGATTTGGCTCTATTCTACTCTATTCCCCTTCTACTATACTCTAGTCTACTCTTTTCTGTATTCTTTCTGTAATGTTCTGTTCTATTCTATTCTGTTTGATTCTATTCTACTCTAGTCTACCCTACCCTACCATACGCGAACATCCCCTACTCCAATCTATTCAATTTGAGTTGACGAATTTTGACACAATTCAGATCGAATCGGTTCGATTCGTGTCCGCTTGGCTCGAACAGAATAGATTCGGCTTGATTCAGCTCCATTAGACTCGATTCAATGAATTTGGCTCGATTCGAATTCATTAGGCTCAAATGAGCTCGATTCGGCCCTCTTTGGACCTATTCAGCACTATTTGGCTCTATTCGGCTCTTTTCTACTCTATTCGACTCCATTCAATTCCATTGCACACCATTCTACTCCATTCTACACTATTCTACTCTACCCTACTCTAATTTACTGTAATTGATTCGGTGGGATTCCATGCAATTTGTCTCCTTTCATCTCCATTCGGCTCGATTCGACTCTATTCTACGCTACTCTCCTCTACATTATTCTGCTCTACTCTACTTTTATCTACTCCATTCTATTGTGTTCTTTCTATTCCGTTCTACCGTGTTCAATTCTATTCTAATCTATTCTATCATAAAGTACTCTAATATATGTTGCTGGATTCAGTTGCATGCATTTCAATGCGATTGGCTCAAATCGGCTCCATTCCACTCCATTCATCCCCATTTGTCTCGAAGAGCTTCGATTCGGCTCTATTCGGCTCTAATAGCCTCTACTCGACTTTAATAGACTCTACTCAACTCTATTATCTCTTTTCAACTCCATTTGACTCCATTCGACTCCAGTCAACTCCATTCTACAGAATTCTACTTCATCCTACTCTATTCTCTGTTATATTGCATAGTAGTCTACCCTACTCTAAACGAAAAATGTGTTTTATTAGAGTAGTAGTCAATTCGAATCGATTGGATTGGATTTGACTTGAATTGTTGGGATTCAATGCAATTCGACGGGATTCGACGCTATACGGCACGGTTCTGAGGGATTCGGCGTGATTCGTCTTGATTTCTATCGGTTCAGCTAATTTTAGCTCTATTTGGCTCTGTTTGGCAATATTGGACTCTATTCTACTCTAGTCTTTGATACTCTACTCAACCCTCTTCTATTCTTTCAGTTCAGTTCTGTTCTGTTCTATTCTGTTCTACTACATTCTATTCTACCCTACCCTACCCTTGCTTACCCTACTGTAATCTGTTCGATTCTATTCGAAACACTTGAACGCGATTCGAGCTGATTCGGGTCGTATCGGCTCGATTCAGCTCCTTTCTGCTCCATTAGACTCGATTCAGTTCTACTCGGCTCTTTTCTGCTCTATTCAGCTCTGATCGGCAGTATTCGACTCTATTTGACTCTAGTCTACTCCTCTCCACTCCACTCTATTCTTTCTGTTCTCTTCGATTCGACCGTACTCTACCCTAACCTTACCTGCACCTACACTAATCTATTTGATTCAGCTCGACACATTTCAATGCGATTCGACATGATTCGTCTCGATTCATCTCGAATTTGGTCGATTCGGGTGTATTCAGCTCTGTTCAGCTCTTTTCGGCTATTCGGTCTATTCACCTCTATTTGACTCTATTCTATTCTACTCTACTCTACTTAATTCTATTTCATTCTTTCTATTGCATTCTGTTCCGTGCTAGTCTAACCTCTCCTACCCTACCCTCCTCTACTCTAATCTATACGATTCAATTCAATGCGTTTCGTCGCGATTCCATGTGATTAGGCTTGAATCGGCTCCATTTAGCTCTCTTTGGCTTGAATCGGGTCAATTCGCCTCAATTCTGCTCGATTCAGCATAATTAGGCTCGATTAAAACTTATTGAGCTCTATTCAGCTCTTTTCTACTATATTTGTCTCTATTTGGCTCCATTCGACTCCATTCCACACCAGTCCACTCCATTCTACACTATTCTATTCTGTTCTACCCTACTCTAATCTATTCTAATCGATTCGATTCATCGCGATTCGTCTCATTTCCTCTCCACTCGACTCGATTCGGCTTGAACTGGGTCTTTTCATCCATATTCTGCACTACTCCACTCTGACGATTCTACTCTACTCATCTCTACTCCATTCTACTCTTTGTATTCTCTTCTGTTCTGCTCTATTCAATTGTACTGTGCCTTACCCACTGAATCCCTCCCTAACCTACACTACTCTAATCTATTCAATTTAATTCGATTTCATTCAATTCAATACTATTCTACCCTCTTAGACACAGTTCAAAGGGATTCGGTGAAATTCCACGAGTTTCGACAGGTTTTGGTTGGATTTCATGGAATTGGACGAAATTCGATGCAGTGGGATGCGATCAGGTGTGTTTTATCTCGATTTAGCTCGGTTCATTTTGTTTGTCTCTAGTTGGCTCTTTTCAGCTCCATTCGGCTACTTTCAGCTCGAATATGGTCGATTTGACTCGATTCGACGCAATTTGCCTTGATTCGGCTCGATTCGGCCCTATTTGGCCCTATTCGGTGCTCTTCAGCTCTATTCCACTCTTTTCTACTCTAGTCATCTCTGTCCGACTCCATTCGACTCCATTCCACACCATTCTACTCCATTCTACACTATCCTATTCTGCAGAACCCTAACCCACCCCACCCTATCCTAATCGAGTCTTTTATTTTCTCTTCTCTTCTGTGGTGTTCTATTCTCTTTTTCTATTTTCTCTATTTCATCCTATGATACACTACCATAACCTACACTGAAGTATGTCATTCTATTCTTTTTATTCTATTTTCTTTGTTCCACCGCATGCTACCCTACCCTATGCTACCCCACCTAGTCATTGGGAGTACTTAATAAGGGTACTAATTAAGGGTACTAGTTATGGCAAGGGTAATGATTAACACAAGGTTACTAGTTCAGGCTACTAGTTGAAGCCAGGGCACTAGATAAGGCTACTAGTTGAGCTAAGATTCACTAGTTAGGGGTATTAGTGAATGCCAGGGTACTAGTGAAGGGTCCTAGTTCAGACACAAGTCCTTGTTGCGGGTACTGTTTTAGTCAAGGTTACTGTAAATTGCTACTGTTTAAGAGAAGGGTCCTAGTTAGGGGTACATGTTAAGGTACGGGTACAAGTTAGGGTGACTAGTTAAGGCCAGTTGACTGGTTCAGGCAAGGCTACTAGTTAAGGCAAGTTTACAAGATAGGGTTACTCGTTCAGGCCAGTTTACTAGTTAAGGCAAGGCGACTAGTTAGGGGTACTAGTTAAGGTAAGGGTACAAGTTAGGGTTACTCGTCAGGCCAGTTTACTAGTTAAGGCAAGGCACCTAGTTAGGGCTACCGGTTAAGGCAAGGGTACTGTTAGGGCTGCTACATAAGGCAGGGCACTAGTTAAGGCAAGGCTACTAGTTCAGGGTACTAATTAAGGCAGGGGCACTAGTTATGGCTCCTAGTTAAGGCAAGGGTACCAGTTTGGGGTCCTAATTCAGGGTACTTGTCAAGACAAGGGTACTATTCAAGGCTACTTGTCGAGGCTACTGATCTATGCCACTATTCTAGCTGACTTGGCTGGGTTACTAGTCTAGGCTACTACTCTAGCCTTCTCTTGTCTACTCTACTCTAGTCTACCTTAGTCTACCCTAGTCCACCCTATCAGAAACTCCGGTGCCATAACCCTTCAATCTGTTTGATTTGATTCGATTCAAAGCATTTCGATGCCATTGGACGCGACTATGCTCGAAGCTGCTCGATTCGGCTCGATTCAGCACCATTAGCTCGATTCAGCTCGATTATCCTCGTTTCCACTTGATTCGGCTCTGTTCAGCCTTTGTCGTCCCTATTCAGCTCGATTCCACTCTTTTCTACTCTATTCGTCTCTATTTCACTCCATTCTATTCATTCCACACAATTCGACTCTATTCTGCTCTACCCTACCCTACCCTACTCTAATTGACTCTAATCTCTCTGATGCGATTCATCTCCTTTTATCCCCATCCTGCTACATTCAGCTCTATTCGACTCGATGCTACTCTACGCTATTGTACTCTAGTCTACTCTTCTGTAGTCTAGTCTAGTCTACTCTCTTCTATTCTATTGTATGTTTGCGATTCTGTTCTGTTCTATTCTACTCCACTGTACTGTACCCTATGCTATCCCAACTCTAATCTATTCTACTCCATTTGATTGGATTCGATTCGACCCATTTTGAAGTGATTCAGCTCGATTTGGCTCTATTCTACTCTATTCCCCTTCTACTATACTCTAGTCTACTCTTTTCTGTATTCTTTCTGTAATGTTCTGTTCTATTCTATTCTGTTTGATTCTATTCTACTCTAGTACATCCCCTACTCCAATCTATTCAATTTGAGTTGACGAATTTTGACACAATTCAGATCGAATCGGTTCGATTCGTGTCCGCTTGGCTCGAACAGAATAGATTCGGCTTGATTCAGCTCCATTAGACTCGATTCAATGAATTTGGCTCGATTCGAATTCATTAGGCTCAAATGAGCTCGATTCGGCCCTCTTTGGACCTATTCAGCACTATTTGGCTCTATTCGGCTCTTTTCTACTCTATTCGACTCCATTCAATTCCATTGCACACCATTCTACTCCATTCTACACTATTCTACTCTACCCTACTCTAATTTACTGTAATTGATTCGGTGGGATTCCATGCAATTTGTCTCCTTTCATCTCCATTCGGCTCGATTCGACTCTATTCTACGCTACTCTCCTCTACATTATTCTGCTCTACTCTACTTTTATCTACTCCATTCTATTGTGTTCTTTCTATTCCGTTCTACCGTGTTCAATTCTATTCTAATCTATTCTATCATAAAGTACTCTAATATATGTTGCTGGATTCAGTTGCATGCATTTCAATGCGATTGGCTCAAATCGGCTCCATTCCACTCCATTCATCCCCATTTGTCTCGAAGAGCTTCGATTCGGCTCTATTCGGCTCTAATAGCCTCTACTCGACTTTATGAGACTCTACTCAACTCTATTATCTCTTTTCAACTCCATTTGACTCCATTCGACTCCAGTCAACTCCATTCTACAGAATTCTACTTCATCCTACTCTATTCTCTGTTATATTGCATAGTAGTCTACCCTACTCTAAACGAAAAATGTGTTTTATTAGAGTAGTAGTCAATTCGAATCGATTGGATTGGATTTGACTTGAATTGTTGGGATTCAATGCAATTCGACGGGATTCGACGCTATACGGCACGGTTCTGAGGGATTCGGCGTGATTCGTCTTGATTTCTATCGGTTCAGCTAATTTTAGCTCTATTTGGCTCTGTTTGGCAATATTGGACTCTATTCTACTCTAGTCTTTGATACTCTACTCAACCCTCTTCTATTCTTTCAGTTCAGTTCTGTTCTGTTCTATTCTGTTCTACTACATTCTATTCTACCCTACCCTACCCTTGCTTACCCTACTGTAATCTGTTCGATTCTATTCGAAACACTTGAACGCGATTCGAGCTGATTCGGGTCGTATCGGCTCGATTCAGCTCCTTTCTGCTCCATTAGACTCGATTCAGTTCTACTCGGCTCTTTTCTGCTCTATTCAGCTCTGATCGGCAGTATTCGACTCTATTTGACTCTAGTCTACTCCTCTCCACTCCACTCTATTCTTTCTGTTCTCTTCGATTCGACCGTACTCTACCCTAACCTTACCTGCACCTACACTAATCTATTTGATTCAGCTCGACACATTTCAATGCGATTCGACATGATTCGTCTCGATTCATCTCGAATTTGGTCGATTCGGGTGTATTCAGCTCTGTTCAGCTCTTTTCGGCTATTCGGTCTATTCACCTCTATTTGACTCTATTCTATTCTACTCTACTCTACTTAATTCTATTTCATTCTTTCTATTGCATTCTGTTCCGTGCTAGTCTAACCTCTCCTACCCTACCCTCCTCTACTCTAATCTATACGATTCAATTCAATGCGTTTTGTCGCGATTCCATGTGATTAGGCTTGAATCGGCTCCATTTAGCTCTCTTTGGCTTGAATCGGGTCAATTCGCCTCAATTCTGCTCGATTCAGCATAATTAGGCTCGATTAAAACTTATTGAGCTCTATTCAGCTCTTTTCTACTATATTTGTCTCTATTTGGCTCCATTCGACTCCATTCCACACCAGTCCACTCCATTCTACACTATTCTATTCTGTTCTACCCTACTCTAATCTATTCTAATCGATTCGATTCATCGCGATTCGTCTCATTTCCTCTCCACTCGACTCGATTCGGCTTGAACTGGGTCTTTTCATCCATATTCTGCACTACTCCACTCTGACGATTCTACTCTACTCATCTCTACTCCATTCTACTCTTTGTATTCTCTTCTGTTCTGCTCTATTCAATTGTACTGTGCCTTACCCACTGAATCCCTCCCTAACCTACACTACTCTAATCTATTCAATTTAATTCGATTTCATTCAATTCAATACTATTCTACCCTCTTAGACACAGTTCAAAGGGATTCGGTGAAATTCCACGAGTTTCGACAGGTTTTGGTTGGATTTCATGGAATTGGACGAAATTCGATGCAGTGGGATGTGATCAGGTGTGTTTTATCTCGATTTAGCTCGGTTCATTTTGTTTGTCTCTAGTTGGCTCTTTTCAGCTCCATTCGGCTACTTTCAGCTCGAATATGGTCGATTTGACTCGATTCGACGCAATTTGCCTTGATTCGGCTCGATTCGGCCCTATTTGGCCCTATTCGGTGCTCTTCAGCTCTATTCCACTCTTTTCTACTCTAGTCATCTCTGTCCGACTCCATTCGACTCCATTCCACACCATTCTACTCCATTCTACACTATCCTATTCTGCAGAACCCTAACCCACCCCACCCTATCCTAATCGAGTCTTTTATTTTCTCTTCTCTTCTGTGGTGTTCTATTCTCTTTTTCTATTTTCTCTATTTCATCCTATGATACACTACCATAACCTACACTGAAGTATGTCATTCTATTCTTTTTATTCTATTTTCTTTGTTCCACCGCATGCTACCCTACCCTATGCTACCCCACCTAGTCATTGGGAGTACTTAATAAGGGTACTAATTAAGGGTACTAGTTATGGCAAGGGTAATGATTAACACAAGGTTACTAGTTCAGGCTACTAGTTGAAGCCAGGGCACTAGATAAGGCTACTAGTTGAGCTAGGATTCACTAGTTAGGGGTATTAGTGAATGCCAGGGTACTAGTGAAGGGTCCTAGTTCAGACACAAGTCCTTGTTGCGGGTACTGTTTTAGTCAAGGTTACTGTAAATTGCTACTGTTTAAGAGAAGGGTCCTAGTTAGGGGTACATGTTAAGGTACGGGTACAAGTTCGGGTGACTAGTTAAGGCCAGTTGACTGGTTCAGGCAAGGCTACTAGTTAAGGCAAGTTTACAAGATAGGGTTACTCGTTCAGGCCAGTTTACTAGTTAAGGCAAGGCGACTAGTTAGGGGTACTAGTTAAGGTAAGGGTACAAGTTAGGGTTACTCGTCAGGCCAGTTTACTAGTTAAGGCAAGGCACCTAGTTAGGGCTACCGGTTAAGGCAAGGGTACTGTTAGGGCTGCTACATAAGGCAGGGCACTAGTTAAGGCAAGGCTACTAGTTCAGGGTACTAATTAAGGCAGGGGCACTAGTTATGGCTCCTAGTTAAGGCAAGGGTACCAGTTTGGGGTCCTAATTCAGGGTACTTGTCAAGACAAGGGTACTATTCAAGGCTACTTGTCGAGGCTACTGATCTATGCCACTATTCTAGCTGACTTGGCTGGGTTACTAGTCTAGGCTACTACTCTAGCCTTCTCTTGTCTACTCTACTCTAGTCTACCTTAGTCTACCCTAGTCCACCCTATCAGAAACTCCGGTGCCATAACCCTTCAATCTGTTTGATTTGATTCGATTCAAAGCATTTCGATGCCATTGGACGCGACTATGCTCGAAGCTGCTCGATTCGGCTCGATTCAGCACCATTAGCTCGATTCAGCTCGATTATCCTCGTTTCCACTTGATTCGGCTCTGTTCAGCCTTTGTCGTCCCTATTCAGCTCGATTCCACTCTTTTCTACTCTATTCGTCTCTATTTCACTCCATTCTATTCATTCCACACAATTCGACTCTATTCTGCTCTACCCTACCCTACCCTACTCTAATTGACTCTAATCTCTCTGATGCGATTCATCTCCTTTTATCCCCATCCTGCTACATTCAGCTCTATTCGACTCGATGCTACTCTACGCTATTGTACTCTAGTCTACTCTTCTGTAGTCTAGTCTAGTCTACTCTCTTCTATTCTATTGTATGTTTGCGATTCTGTTCTGTTCTATTCTACTCCACTGTACTGTACCCTATGCTATCCCAACTCTAATCTATTCTACTCCATTTGATTGGATTCGATTCGACCCATTTTGAAGTGATTCAGCTCGATTTGGCTCTATTCTACTCTATTCCCCTTCTACTATACTCTAGTCTACTCTTTTCTGTATTCTTTCTGTAATGTTCTGTTCTATTCTATTCTGTTTGATTCTATTCTACTCTAGTCTACCCTACCCTACCATACGCGAACATCCCCTACTCCAATCTATTCAATTTGAGTTGACGAATTTTGACACAATTCAGATCGAATCGGTTCGATTCGTGTCCGCTTGGCTCGAACAGAATAGATTCGGCTTGATTCAGCTCCATTAGACTCGATTCAATGAATTTGGCTCGATTCGAATTCATTAGGCTCAAATGAGCTCGATTCGGCCCTCTTTGGACCTATTCAGCACTATTTGGCTCTATTCGGCTCTTTTCTACTCTATTCGACTCCATTCAATTCCATTGCACACCATTCTACTCCATTCTACACTATTCTACTCTACCCTACTCTAATTTACTGTAATTGATTCGGTGGGATTCCATGCAATTTGTCTCCTTTCATCTCCATTCGGCTCGATTCGACTCTATTCTACGCTACTCTCCTCTACATTATTCTGCTCTACTCTACTTTTATCTACTCCATTCTATTGTGTTCTTTCTATTCCGTTCTACCGTGTTCAATTCTATTCTAATCTATTCTATCATAAAGTACTCTAATATATGTTGCTGGATTCAGTTGCATGCATTTCAATGCGATTGGCTCAAATCGGCTCCATTCCACTCCATTCATCCCCATTTGTCTCGAAGAGCTTCGATTCGGCTCTATTCGGCTCTAATAGCCTCTACTCGACTTTAATAGACTCTACTCAACTCTATTATCTCTTTTCAACTCCATTTGACTCCATTCGACTCCAGTCAACTCCATTCTACAGAATTCTACTTCATCCTACTCTATTCTCTGTTATATTGCATAGTAGTCTACCCTACTCTAAACGAAAAATGTGTTTTATTAGAGTAGTAGTCAATTCGAATCGATTGGATTGGATTTGACTTGAATTGTTGGGATTCAATGCAATTCGACGGGATTCGACGCTATACGGCACGGTTCTGAGGGATTCGGCGTGATTCGTCTTGATTTCTATCGGTTCAGCTAATTTTAGCTCTATTTGGCTCTGTTTGGCAATATTGGACTCTATTCTACTCTAGTCTTTGATACTCTACTCAACCCTCTTCTATTCTTTCAGTTCAGTTCTGTTCTGTTCTATTCTGTTCTACTACATTCTATTCTACCCTACCCTACCCTTGCTTACCCTACTGTAATCTGTTCGATTCTATTCGAAACACTTGAACGCGATTCGAGCTGATTCGGGTCGTATCGGCTCGATTCAGCTCCTTTCTGCTCCATTAGACTCGATTCAGTTCTACTCGGCTCTTTTCTGCTCTATTCAGCTCTGATCGGCAGTATTCGACTCTATTTGACTCTAGTCTACTCCTCTCCACTCCACTCTATTCTTTCTGTTCTCTTCGATTCGACCGTACTCTACCCTAACCTTACCTGCACCTACACTAATCTATTTGATTCAGCTCGACACATTTCAATGCGATTCGACATGATTCGTCTCGATTCATCTCGAATTTGGTCGATTCGGGTGTATTCAGCTCTGTTCGGCTCTTTTCGGCTATTCGGTCTATTCACCTCTATTTGACTCTATTCTATTCTACTCTACTCTACTTAATTCTATTTCATTCTTTCTATTGCATTCTGTTCCGTGCTAGTCTAACCTCTCCTACCCTACCCTCCTCTACTCTAATCTATACGATTCAATTCAATGCGTTTCGTCGCGATTCCATGTGATTAGGCTTGAATCGGCTCCATTTAGCTCTCTTTGGCTTGAATCGGGTCAATTCGCCTCAATTCTGCTCGATTCAGCATAATTAGGCTCGATTAAAACTTATTGAGCTCTATTCAGCTCTTTTCTACTATATTTGTCTCTATTTGGCTCCATTCGACTCCATTCCACACCAGTCCACTCCATTCTACACTATTCTATTCTGTTCTACCCTACTCTAATCTATTCTAATCGATTCGATTCATCGCGATTCGTCTCATTTCCTCTCCACTCGACTCGATTCGGCTTGAACTGGGTCTTTTCATCCATATTCTGCACTACTCCACTCTGACGATTCTACTCTACTCATCTCTACTCCATTCTACTCTTTGTATTCTCTTCTGTTCTGCTCTATTCAATTGTACTGTGCCTTACCCACTGAATCCCTCCCTAACCTACACTACTCTAATCTATTCAATTTAATTCGATTTCATTCAATTCAATACTATTCTACCCTCTTAGACACAGTTCAAAGGGATTCGGTGAAATTCCACGAGTTTCGACAGGTTTTGGTTGGATTTCATGGAATTGGACGAAATTCGATGCAGTGGGATGCGATCAGGTGTGTTTTATCTCGATTTAGCTCGGTTCATTTTGTTTGTCTCTAGTTGGCTCTTTTCAGCTCCATTCGGCTACTTTCAGCTCGAATATGGTCGATTTGACTCGATTCGACGCAATTTGCCTTGATTCGGCTCGATTCGGCCCTATTTGGCCCTATTCGGTGCTCTTCAGCTCTATTCCACTCTTTTCTACTCTAGTCATCTCTGTCCGACTCCATTCGACTCCATTCCACACCATTCTACTCCATTCTACACTATCCTATTCTGCAGAACCCTAACCCACCCCACCCTATCCTAATCGAGTCTTTTATTTTCTCTTCTCTTCTGTGGTGTTCTATTCTCTTTTTCTATTTTCTCTATTTCATCCTATGATACACTACCATAACCTACACTGAAGTATGTCATTCTATTCTTTTTATTCTATTTTCTTTGTTCCACCGCATGCTACCCTACCCTATGCTACCCCACCTAGTCATTGGGAGTACTTAATAAGGGTACTAATTAAGGGTACTAGTTATGGCAAGGGTAATGATTAACACAAGGTTACTAGTTCAGGCTACTAGTTGAAGCCAGGGCACTAGATAAGGCTACTAGTTGAGCTAAGATTCACTAGTTAGGGGTATTAGTGAATGCCAGAGTACTAGTGAAGGGTCCTAGTTCAGACACAAGTCCTTGTTGAGGGTACTGTTTTAGTCAAGGTTACTGTAAATTGCTACTGTTTAAGAGAAGGGTCCTAGTTAGGGGTACATGTTAAGGTACGGGTACAAGTTCGGGTGACTAGTTAAGGCCAGTTGACTGGTTCAGGCAAGGCTACTAGTTAAG
>NW_026975260.1:0-101825 GCF_030014295.1 Loxodonta africana | reverse complement strand
CATAGAGAGATAGTATTAGCCCTAACCCTAAGCCGAACCCTAAACCTGACCCTAACATTAACCCAAACACCTAACCCTAACCCTAAGCCTAATCCTAAACCTAACCCTAACCTTAACCCAAATGCCTAACCCTAACCCTAACCCTCATCCTTAACCTAAACTTCACCCTAAACCTAAGGCTAACCCTAACCCTGAAAGTAAAGCTAAGCCTTAACTATCCCCTAACTCTAGCCCTGACCCTAAACCTAATGCTAACCCTAGCCCTAACAGTAACACCCTAAAACATCAGCTTAATGGAAACTTAACACTAACCCTCCCATGAACCCCTAACCCTAACCCTACCCGCATCCTACACCTAACCAGACCTAAACCTAACCCTTTCTCTAACCCTAAATTAACCCTAACCTTAACTCTACCCTAACCCTAACAACAACTCTAAACCTGACCATAACCATCATCCTAAAACCTAGCACTAACTCCAACTCTAAATCTAACCCTAAGCTAGCCCTACCCTTTACCGTAAACCTAGCCTTAACCCTAACCTTACCCCTACCCAAACCCTAACGCTATACCTAACCCGAACACTAACCTTAACCCTACTCTAACCTTAAGCCTAACCCTGACTATTAACTGAAACTTCACCCTAACCCTAAGCCTAACTCTAACTCTAACCCTAACCATAACAATTACCCTAAACCCTCGCCTTAACTGTAAACCTAACCCTAACCCTCACCCTAATCCTTAACCGTATCCCCAACCCTAAACCTGACGCTATCCCCAAACTTATCCCTAACCCTAACCCTAATACGAACAGTAACCCAAATCTAACCCTAACCCTAATATTAAACCGAAACTTAAATCTACCCTAACCATAAACCTAACCCTAACACCCTAAACCTAACGTCTAACACCGTCTATAATCCTAACCCTTACCATAACCCTCACCCTTAACCTAAACTTCACACTAACCCTAAACCTAACCTAACGCTGACCCTAGACATAACGCCTAACCCTCACCGAACCCTAAACCTATCCTTAACACTAACCTGCACACAAACCCAAACCCTAGCCCTCACCATAAAAATAACCCTCACCCTGTCCTGAACTTCATCCAAACACTAACCATAACCTTAACCCTAAACCTAGACCTAACCCAAACCCTAACCTTAAACCTAACTCTAAGAATAACGCTAGTCCATCTGTAACCCTAAACCGAACACTTACAATAGCCCTGAACCTAACCCTAAAATAATCCTAATCCTAACCCTAGACCTAATCCTAACCCTACCCCTAACCCTGACCCTAAATAGAACACTAAGTCTAACCCTCAACATGGACCTAAACCTAATTCTTACCCTACACCTAACCCTAATCCTAAACCAAACCCTAACTCTGACTATAACCCTAATCGTAACAATTACCCTAAACCCTCACCTTAACTGGAAAACTAACCGTAACCCGCACCCTAAATCCTAACCGTATCCCACAACCCTAACCCTAATGCTATCCCTAACCCTAACCCTAACATTAACCTGAAACCCTGAGCCCTAATGATAAACCTAACCCTAACACAAACCCTAACCCTAACACCAAAGCCTAGCAAAAACCTTAACACTAACTCTCACCCTAACTCTAACACTAACCCGAAACCGAATCATGCACCTAACCCTAAGCCTAAACCAAACCTAACCATGACCAGAACCGCAAGGCCTAACCGGAACCCTCACCCAAACCCTAACCCTAAACTACACCTCTAACCCCTAACGCCTTATCATAACGGTAATCCTAACCCTAACCAACCCTAACCCTAAAACTAACCCTCACCCCAACCACAAAGCCTAACACAACCATGACCCTAACCCTAAACGTAACACTAAACTTAACCCTAACCTTAAATCTAACCCTAACCCTAAAACTGAACACAACCCCTGAACGTAACCCTAACCCTGAACATAACCTTAACACTAACCTGAAAACAAGCCCAAACCTTAGCCATAACCCTAACCCTCACCCTATCTTAAACTTCACCCTATCCCTAACCTGAAACTCACCCTGACTTTAACCCTAACCCTCCCCATAAACCTAACCCTCACCTTAACCTTGGCCCACCTGTAACCCGAACCTAACCCTTACAATAACTCTGACCCTAATCCTCGCCCTAACCTAATTCTAATTCTAACCCTGACCCTAACCCTAACCTAACCTCAACCCTATCTTTAAGCCTACCATAAACTTCAACCTAACCCTAACCCTTAACCTTAACTCTAACCCTAACCCTAGCCCTAACCCTAACCTTAACGGTAACACTTACCCAGAACCCTCACCTTAACTGTAAATGTAACTCTAACTCTTACCCTAACCCTAAACTTAACCCTAATTATAACCTTAACCTAAACCTAACTGAAACAGTAACCCTTAACCCTAACTCTAATCCTAATCCTTAGCCTAAAACTAACCTTAACCCTAAACCTAACCCTAACCACTGACCCTAACTCTAACCCTAACCCTGAGCCGAACCCTCACCCTTAACCAGAATTTCACCCTAAAGCATAACGCTAAGCGTACCCTCACTTCATTCAAACCCGAACCCTAAGCAAAACTAACACTAACACTACACGTAACCCTAACCCTAAACCTAACCCTAACCCTGACTCTGACCTGAACCCAAACCCCTAACACCAACCCTCTCGCTTCACATAAACTTCTCTGTAACCCTAGCCCTAAAACTAAACGTAACACTAAATCTCCCCTAACCCTGACCGTACCATAAACGTAACCCTAACTCTAAACTCAAAACTAACCCTGACCCTAACCCTAACTCTAACCCTAATCCTAACCCTAAAACTTACCCTACACACTCAGCTTCAATGGAAACCTAGCACTAACCCTCATCTTACCATCTAAACCTAACCTCAACCCTTAACCTAACCCTATCTATAACCTTCACCTAGCCCTAAACCTAAACATGACTTAACCCTAACACTAACCCTAAATCTAAACCTAACCTTAACCCTGCACTTAATCCTAACCTAAGCTCTAACCCTAACCCCTAACGCTAACCCTAAGCTCAACCCTCACCCTTCAATTAAACTTTACCCCAGCTGTAGCCCTAACCCTAAGCCGAACCCTAAACCTGACCCTAACATTAACCCAAACACCTAACCCTAACCCTAAGCCTAATCCTAAACCTAACCCTAACCTTAACCCAAATGCCTAACCCTAACCCTAACCCTCATCCTTAACCTAAACTTCACCCTAAACCTAAGGCTAACCCTAACCTGAAAGTAAAGCTAAGCCTTAACTATCCCCTAACTCTAGCCCTGACCCTAAACCTAATGCTAACCCTAGCCCTAACAGTAACACCCTAAAACATCAGCTTAATGGAAACTTAACACTAACCCTCCCATGAACCCCTAACCCTAACCCTACCCCGCATCCTACACCTAACCCAGACCTAAACCTAACCCTTTCTCTAACCCTAAATTAACCCTAACCTTAACTCTACCCTAACCCTAACAACAACTCTAAACCTGACCATAACCATCATCCTAAAACCTAGCACTAACTCCAACTCTAAATCTAACCCTAAGCTAGCCCTACCCTTTACCGTAAACCTAGCCTTAACCCTAACCTTACCCCTACCCAAACCCTAACGCTATACCTAACCCGAACACTAACCTTAACCCTACTCTAACCTTAAGCCTAACCCTGACTATTAACTGAAACTTCACCCTAACCCTAAGCCTAACTCTAACTCTAACCCTAACCATAACAATTACCCTAAACCCTCGCCTTAACTGTAAACCTAACCCTAACCCTCACCCTAATCCTTAACCGTATCCCCAACCCTAAACCTGACGCTATCCCCAAACTTATCCCTAACCCTAACCCTAATACGAACAGTAACCCAAATCTAACCCTAACCCTAATATTAAACCGAAACTTAAATCTACCCTAACCATAAACCTAACCCTAACACCCTAAACCTAACGTCTAACACCGTCTATAATCCTAACCCTTACCATAACCCTCACCCTTAACCTAAACTTCACACTAACCCTAAACCTAACCTAACGCTGACCCTAGACATAACGCCTAACCCTCACCGAACCCTAAACCTATCCTTAACACTAACCTGCACACAAACCCAAACCCTAGCCCTCACCATAAAAATAACCCTCACCCTGTCCTGAACTTCATCCAAACACTAACCATAACCTTAACCCTAAACCTAGACCTAACCCAAACCCTAACCTTAAACCTAACTCTAAGAATAACGCTAGTCCATCTGTAACCCTAAACCGAACACTTACAATAGCCCTGAACCTAACCCTAAAATAATCCTAATCCTAACCCTAGACCTAATCCTAACCCTACCCCTAACCCTGACCCTAAATAGAACACTAAGTCTAACCCTCAACATGGACCTAAACCTAATTCTTACCCTACACCTAACCCTAATCCTAAACCAAACCCTAACTCTGACTATAACCCTAATCGTAACAATTACCCTAAACCCTCACCTTAACTGGAAAACTAACCGTAACCCGCACCCTAAATCCTAACCGTATCCCACAACCCTAACCCTAATGCTATCCCTAACCCTAACCCTAACATTAACCTGAAACCCCTGAGCCCTAATGATAAACCTAACCCTAACACAAACCCTAACCCTAACACCAAAGCCTAGCAAAAACCTTAACACTAACTCTCACCCTAACTCTAACACTAACCCGAAACCGAATCATGCACCTAACCCTAAGCCTAAACCAAACCTAACCATGACCAGAACCGCAAGGCCTAACCGGAACCCTCACCCAAACCCTAACCCTAAACTACACCTCTAACCCCTAACGCCTTATCATAACGGTAATCCTAACCCTAACCAACCCTAACCCTAAAACTAACCCTCACCCCAACCACAAAGCCTAACACAACCATGACCCTAACCCTAAACGTAACACTAAACTTAACCCTAACCTTAAATCTAACCCTAACCCTAAAACTGAACACAACCCCTGAACGTAACCCTAACCCTGAACATAACCTTAACACTAACCTGAAAACAAGCCCAAACCTTAGCCATAACCCTAACCCTCACCCTATCTTAAACTTCACCCTATCCCTAACCTGAAACTCACCCTGACTTTAACCCTAACCCTCCCCATAAACCTAACCCTCACCTTAACCTTGGCCCACCTGTAACCCGAAACCTAACCCTTACAATAACTCTGACCCTAATCCTCGCCCTAAACCTAATTCTAATTCTAACCCTGACCCTAACCCTAACCTAACCTCAACCCTATCTTTAAGCCTACCATAAACTTCAACCTAACCCTAACCCTTAACCTTAACTCTAACCCTAACCCTAGCCCTAACCCTAACCTTAACGGTAACACTTACCCAGAACCCTCACCTTAACTGTAAATGTAACTCTAACTCTTACCCTAACCCTAAACTTAACCCTAATTATAACCTTAACCTAAACCTAACTGAAACAGTAACCCTTAACCCTAACTCTAATCCTAATCCTTAGCCTAAAACTAACCTTAACCCTAAACCTAACCCTAACCACTGACCCTAACTCTAACCCTAACCCTGAGCCGAACCCTCACCCTTAACCAGAATTTCACCCTAAAGCATAACGCTAAGCGTACCCTCACTTCATTCAAACCCGAACCCTAAGCAAAACTAACACTAACACTACACGTAACCCTAACCCTAAACCTAACCCTAACCCTGACTCTGACCTGAACCCAAACCCCTAACCCCAACCCTCTCGCTTCACATAAACTTCTCTGTAACCCTAGCCCTAAAACTAAACGTAACACTAAATCTCCCCTAACCCTGACCGTACCATAAACGTAACCCTAACTCTAAACTCAAAACTAACCCTGACCCTAACCCTAACTCTAACCCTAATCCTAACCCTAAAACTTACCCTACACACTCAGCTTCAATGGAAACCTAGCACTAACCCTCATCTTACCATCTAAACCTAACCTCAACCCTTAACCTAACCCTATCTATAACCTTCACCTAGCCCTAAACCTAAACATGACTTAACCCTAACACTAACCCTAAATCTAAACCTAACCTTAACCCTGCACTTAATCCTAACCTAAGCTCTAACCCTAACCCCTAACGCTAACCCTAAGCTCAACCCTCACCCTTCAATTAAACTTTACCCCAGCTGTAGCCCTAACCCTAAGCCGAACCCTAAACCTGACCCTAACATTAACCCAAACACCTAACCCTAACCCTAAGCCTAATCCTAAACCTAACCCTAACCTTAACCCAAATGCCTAACCCTAACCCTAACCCTCATCCTTAACCTAAACTTCACCCTAAACCTAAGGCTAACCCTAACCCTGAGAGTAAAGCTAAGCCTTAACTATCCCCTAACTCTAGCCCTGACCCTAAACCTAATGCTAACCCTAGCCCTAACAGTAACACCCTAAAACATCAGCTTAATGTAAACTTAACACTAACCCTCCCATGAACCCCTAACCCTAACCCTACCCCGCATCCTACACCTAACCCAGACCTAAACCTAACCCTTTCTCTAACCCTAAATTAACCCTAACCTTAACTCTACCCTAACCCTAACAACAACTCTAAACCTGACCATAACCATCATCCTAAACCCTAGCACTAACTCCAACTCTAAATCTAACCCTAAGCTAGCCCTACCCTTTACCGTAAACCTAGCCTTAACCCTAACCTTACCCCTACCCAAACCCTAACGCTATACCTAACCCGAACACTAACCTTAACCCTACTCTAACCTTAAGCCTAACCCTGACTATTAACTGAAACTTCACCCTAACCCTAAGCCTAACTCTAACTCTAACCCTAACCATAACAATTACCCTAAACCCTCGCCTTAACTGTAAACCTAACCCTAACCCTCACCCTAATCCTTAACCGTATCCCCAACCCTAAACCTGACGCTATCCCCAAACTTATCCCTAACCCTAACCCTAATACGAACAGTAACCCAAATCTAACCCTAACCCTAATATTAAACCTAAACTTAAATCTACCCTAACCATAAACCTAACCCTAACACCCTAAACCTAACGTCTAACACCGTCTATAATCCTAACCCTTACCATAATCCTCACCCTTAACCTAAACTTCACACTAACCCTAAACCTAACCTAACGCTGACCCTAGACATAACGCCTAACCCTCACCGAACCCTAAACCTATCCTTAACACTAACCTGCACACAAACCCAAACCCTAGCCCTCACCATAAAAATAACCCTCACCCTGTCCTGAACTTCATCCAAACACTAACCATAACCTTAACCCTAAACCTAGACCTAACCCAAACCCTAACCTTAAACCTAACTCTAAGAATAACGCTAGTCCATCTGTAACCCTAAACCGAACACTTACAATAGCCCTGAACCTAACCCTAAAATAATCCTAATCCTAACCCTAGACCTAATCCTAACCCTACCCCTAACCCTGACCCTAAATAGAACACTAAGTCTAACCCTCAACATGGACCTAAACCTAATTCTTACCCTACACCTAACCCTAATCCTAAACCAAACCCTAACTCTGACTATAACCCTAATCGTAACAATTACCCTAAACCCTCACCTTAACTGGAAAACTAACCGTAACCCGCACCCTAAATCCTAACCGTATCCCACAACCCTAACCCTAATGCTATCCCTAACCCTAACCCTAACATTAACCTGAAACCCCTGAGCCCTAATGATAAACCTAACCCTAACACAAACCCTAACCCTAACACCAAAGCCTAGCGAAAACCTTAACACTAACTCTCACCCTAACTCTAACACTAACCCGAAACCGAATCATGCACCTAACCCTAAGCCTAAACCAAACCTAACCATGACCAGAACCGCAAGGCCTAACCGGAACCCTCACCCAAACCCTAACCCTAAACTACACCTCTAACCCCTAACGCCTTATCATAACGGTAATCCTAACCCTAACCAACCCTAACCCTAAAACTAACCCTCACCCCAACCACAAAGCCTAACACAACCATGACCCTAACCCTAAACGTAACACTAAACTTAACCCTAACCTTAAATCTAACCCTAACCCTAAAACTGAACACAACCCCTGAACGTAACCCTAACCCTGAACATAACCTTAACACTAACCTGAAAACAAGCCCAAACCTTAGCCATAACCCTAACCCTCACCCTATCTTAAACTTCACCCTATCCCTAACCTGAAACTCACCCTGACTTTAACCCTAACCCTCCCCATAAACCTAACCCTCACCTTAACCTTGGCCCACCTGTAACCCGAAACCTAACCCTTACAATAACTCTGACCCTAATCCTCGCCCTAAACCTAATTCTAATTCTAACCCTGACCCTAACCCTAACCTAACCTCAACCCTATCTTTAAGCCTACCATAAACTTCAACCTAACCCTAACCCTTAACCTTAACTCTAACCCTAACCCTAGCCCTAACCCTAACCTTAACGGTAACACTTACCCAGAACCCTCACCTTAACTGTAAATGTAACTCTAACTCTTACCCTAACCCTAAACTTAACCCTAATTATAACCTTAACCTAAACCTAACTGAAACAGTAACCCTTAACCCTAACTCTAATCCTAATCCTTAGCCTAAAACTAACCTTAACCCTAAACCTAACCCTAACCACTGACCCTAACTCTAACCCTAACCCTGAGCCGAACCCTCACCCTTAACCAGAATTTCACCCTAAAGCATAACGCTAAGCGTACCCTCACTTCATTCAAACCCGAACCCTAAGCAAAACTAACACTAACACTACACGTAACCCTAACCCTAAACCTAACCCTAACCCTGACTCTGACCTGAACCCAAACCCCTAACCCCAACCCTCTCGCTTCACATAAACTTCTCTGTAACCCTAGCCCTAAAACTAAACGTAACACTAAATCTCCCCTAACCCTGACCGTACCATAAACGTAACCCTAACTCTAAACTCAAAACTAACCCTGACCCTAACCCTAACTCTAACCCTAATCCTAACCCTAAAACTTACCCTACACACTCAGCTTCAATGGAAACCTAGCACTAACCCTCATCTTACCATCTAAACCTAACCTCAACCCTTAACCTAACCCTATCTATAACCTTCACCTAGCCCTAAACCTAAACATGACTTAACCCTAACACTAACCCTAAATCTAAACCTAACCTTAACCCTGCACTTAATCCTAACCTAAGCTCTAACCCTAACCCCTAACGCTAACCCTAAGCTCAACCCTCACCCTTCAATTAAACTTTACCCCAGCTGTAGCCCTAACCCTAAGCCGAACCCTAAACCTGACCCTAACATTAACCCAAACACCTAACCCTAACCCTAAGCCTAATCCTAAACCTAACCCTAACCTTAACCCAAATGCCTAACCCTAACCCTAACCCTCATCCTTAACCTAAACTTCACCCTAAACCTAAGGCTAACCCTAACCCTGAGAGTAAAGCTAAGCCTTAACTATCCCCTAACTCTAGCCCTGACCCTAAACCTAATGCTAACCCTAGCCCTAACAGTAACACCCTAAAACATCAGCTTAATGTAAACTTAACACTAACCCTCCCATGAACCCCTAACCCTAACCCTACCCCGCATCCTACACCTAACCCAGACCTAAACCTAACCCTTTCTCTAACCCTAAATTAACCCTAACCTTAACTCTACCCTAACCCTAACAACAACTCTAAACCTGACCATAACCATCATCCTAAAACCTAGCACTAACTCCAACTCTAAATCTAACCCTAAGCTAGCCCTACCCTTTACCGTAAACCTAGCCTTAACCCTAACCTTACCCCTACCCAAACCCTAACGCTATACCTAACCCGAACACTAACCTTAACCCTACTCTAACCTTAAGCCTAACCCTGACTATTAACTGAAACTTCACCCTAACCCTAAGCCTAACTCTAACTCTAACCCTAACCATAACAATTACCCTAAACCCTCGCCTTAACTGTAAACCTAACCCTAACCCTCACCCTAATCCTTAACCGTATCCCCAACCCTAAACCTGACGCTATCCCCAAACTTATCCCTAACCCTAACCCTAATACGAACAGTAACCCAAATCTAACCCTAACCCTAATATTAAACCGAAACGTAAATCTACCCTAACCATAAACCTAACCCTAACACCCTAAACCTAACGTCTAACACCGTCTATAATCCTAACCCTTACCATAACCCTCACCCTTAACCTAAACTTCACACTAACCCTAAACCTAACCTAACGCTGACCCTAGACATAACGCCTAACCCTCACCGAACCCTAAACCTATCCTTAACACTAACCTGCACACAAACCCAAACCCTAGCCCTCACCATAAAAATAACCCTCACCCTGTCCTGAACTTCATCCAAACACTAACCATAACCTTAACCCTAAACCTAGACCTAACCCAAACCCTAACCTTAAACCTAACTCTAAGAATAACGCTAGTCCATCTGTAACCCTAAACCGAACACTTACAATAGCCCTGAACCTAACCCTAAAATAATCCTAATCCTAACCCTAGACCTAATCCTAACCCTACCCCTAACCCTGACCCTAAATAGAACACTAAGTCTAACCCTCAACATGGACCTAAACCTAATTCTTACCCTACACCTAACCCTAATCCTAAACCAAACCCTAACTCTGACTATAACCCTAATCGTAACAATTACCCTAAACCCTCACCTTAACTGGAAAACTAACAGTAACCCGCACCCTAAATCCTAACCGTATCCCACAACCCTAACCCTAATGCTATCCCTAACCCTAACCCTAACATTAACCTGAAACCCCTGAGCCCTAATGATAAACCTAACCCTAACACAAACCCTAACCCTAACACCAAAGCCTAGCAAAAACCTTAACACTAACTCTCACCCTAACTCTAACACTAACCCGAAACCGAATCATGCACCTAACCCTAAGCCTAAACCAAACCTAACCATGACCAGAACCGCAAGGCCTAACCGGAACCCTCACCCAAACCCTAACCCTAAACTACACCTCTAACCCCTAACGCCTTATCATAACGGTAATCCTAACCCTAACCAACCCTAACCCTAAAACTAACCCTCACCCCAACCACAAAGCCTAACACAACCATGACCCTAACCCTAAACGTAACACTAAACTTAACCCTAACCTTAAATCTAACCCTAACCCTAAAACTGAACACAACCCCTGAACGTAACCCTAACCCTGAACATAACCTTAACACTAACCTGAAAACAAGCCCAAACCTTAGCCATAACCCTAACCCTCACCCTATCTTAAACTTCACCCTATCCCTAACCTGAAACTCACCCTGACTTTAACCCTAACC
Organism: Loxodonta africana; assembly: GCF_030014295.1. Classification (NCBI taxonomy): domain Eukaryota; kingdom Metazoa; phylum Chordata; class Mammalia; order Proboscidea; family Elephantidae; genus Loxodonta; species Loxodonta africana. The sequence goes on along the minus strand of NW_026975260.1, from coordinate 90,479 downwards.
CTCCCCATAAACCTAACCCTCACCTTAACCTTGGCCCACCTGTAACCCGAAACCTAACCCTTACAATAACTCTGACCCTAATCCTCGCCCTAAACCTAATTCTAATTCTAACCCTGACCCTAACCCTAACCTAACCTCAACCCTATCTTTAAGCCTACCATAAACTTCAACCTAACCCTAACCCTTAACCTTAACTCTAACCCTAACCCTAGCCCTAACCCTAACCTTAACGGTAACACTTACCCAGAACCCTCACCTTAACTGTAAATGTAACTCTAACTCTTACCCTAACCCTAAACTTAACCCTAATTATAACCTTAACCTAAACCTAACTGAAACAGTAACCCTTAACCCTAACTCTAATCCTAATCCTTAGCCTAAAACTAACCTTAACCCTAAACCTAACCCTAACCACTGACCCTAACTCTAACCCTAACCCTGAGCCGAACCCTCACCCTTAACCAGAATTTCACCCTAAAGCATAACGCTAAGCGTACCCTCACTTCATTCAAACCCGAACCCTAAGCAAAACTAACACTAACACTACACGTAACCCTAACCCTAAACCTAACCCTAACCCTGACTCTGACCTGAACCCAAACCCCTAACACCAACCCTCTCGCTTCACATAAACTTCTCTGTAACCCTAGCCCTAAAACTAAACGTAACACTAAATCTCCCCTAACCCTGACCGTACCATAAACGTAACCCTAACTCTAAACTCAAAACTAACCCTGACCCTAACCCTAACTCTAACCCTAATCCTAACCCTAAAACTTACCCTACACACTCAGCTTCAATGGAAACCTAGCACTAACCCTCATCTTACCATCTAAACCTAACCTCAACCCTTAACCTAACCCTATCTATAACCTTCACCTAGCCCTAAACCTAAACATGACTTAACCCTAACACTAACCCTAAATCTAAACCTAACCTTAACCCTGCACTTAATCCTAACCTAAGCTCTAACCCTAACCCCTAACGCTAACCCTAAGCTCAACCCTCACCCTTCAATTAAACTTTACCCCAGCTGTAGCCCTAACCCTAAGCCGAACCCTAAACCTGACCCTAACATTAACCCAAACACCTAACCCTAACCCTAAGCCTAATCCTAAACCTAACCCTAACCTTAACCCAAATGCCTAACCCTAACCCTAACCCTCATCCTTAACCTAAACTTCACCCTAAACCTAAGGCTAACCCTAACCCTGAAAGTAAAGCTAAGCCTTAACTATCCCCTAACTCTAGCCCTGACCCTAAACCTAATGCTAACCCTAGCCCTAACAGTAACACCCTAAAACATCAGCTTAATGGAAACTTAACACTAACCCTCCCATGAACCCCTAACCCTAACCCTACCCCGCATCCTACACCTAACCCAGACCTAAACCTAACCCTTTCTCTAACCCTAAATTAACCCTAACCTTAACTCTACCCTAACCCTAACAACAACTCTAAACCTGACCATAACCATCATCCTAAAACCTAGCACTAACTCCAACTCTAAATCTAACCCTAAGCTAGCCCTACCCTTTACCGTAAACCTAGCCTTAACCCTAACCTTACCCCTACCCAAACCCTAACGCTATACCTAACCCGAACACTAACCTTAACCCTACTCTAACCTTAAGCCTAACCCTGACTATTAACTGAAACTTCACCCTAACCCTAAGCCTAACTCTAACTCTAACCCTAACCATAACAATTACCCTAAACCCTCGCCTTAACTGTAAACCTAACCCTAACCCTCACCCTAATCCTTAACCGTATCCCCAACCCTAAACCTGACGCTATCCCCAAACTTATCCCTAACCCTAACCCTAATACGAACAGTAACCCAAATCTAACCCTAACCCTAATATTAAACCGAAACTTAAATCTACCCTAACCATAAACCTAACCCTAACACCCTAAACCTAACGTCTAACACCGTCTATAATCCTAACCCTTACCATAACCCTCACCCTTAACCTAAACTTCACACTAACCCTAAACCTAACCTAACGCTGACCCTAGACATAACGCCTAACCCTCACCGAACCCTAAACCTATCCTTAACACTAACCTGCACACAAACCCAAACCCTAGCCCTCACCATAAAAATAACCCTCACCCTGTCCTGAACTTCATCCAAACACTAACCATAACCTTAACCCTAAACCTAGACCTAACCCAAACCCTAACCTTAAACCTAACTCTAAGAATAACGCTAGTCCATCTGTAACCCTAAACCGAACACTTACAATAGCCCTGAACCTAACCCTAAAATAATCCTAATCCTAACCCTAGACCTAATCCTAACCCTACCCCTAACCCTGACCCTAAATAGAACACTAAGTCTAACCCTCAACATGGACCTAAACCTAATTCTTACCCTACACCTAACCCTAATCCTAAACCAAACCCTAACTCTGACTATAACCCTAATCGTAACAATTACCCTAAACCCTCACCTTAACTGGAAAACTAACCGTAACCCGCACCCTAAATCCTAACCGTATCCCACAACCCTAACCCTAATGCTATCCCTAACCCTAACCCTAACATTAACCTGAAACCCCTGAGCCCTAATGATAAACCTAACCCTAACACAAACCCTAACCCTAACACCAAAGCCTAGCAAAAACCTTAACACTAACTCTCACCCTAACTCTAACACTAACCCGAAACCGAATCATGCACCTAACCCTAAGCCTAAACCAAACCTAACCATGACCAGAACCGCAAGGCCTAACCGGAACCCTCACCCAAACCCTAACCCTAAACTACACCTCTAACCCCTAACGCCTTATCATAACGGTAATCCTAACCCTAACCAACCCTAACCCTAAAACTAACCCTCACCCCAACCACAAAGCCTAACACAACCATGACCCTAACCCTAAACGTAACACTAAACTTAACCCTAACCTTAAATCTAACCCTAACCCTAAAACTGAACACAACCCCTGAACGTAACCCTAACCCTGAACATAACCTTAACACTAACCTGAAAACAAGCCCAAACCTTAGCCATAACCCTAACCCTCACCCTATCTTAAACTTCACCCTATCCCTAACCTGAAACTCACCCTGACTTTAACCCTAACCCTCCCATAAACCTAACCCTCACCTTAACCTTGGCCCACCTGTAACCCGAAACCTAACCCTTACAATAACTCTGACCCTAATCCTCGCCCTAAACCTAATTCTAATTCTAACCCTGACCCTAACCCTAACCTAACCTCAACCCTATCTTTAAGCCTACCATAAACTTCAACCTAACCCTAACCCTTAACCTTAACTCTAACCCTAACCCTAGCCCTAACCCTAACCTTAACGGTAACACTTACCCAGAACCCTCACCTTAACTGTAAATGTAACTCTAACTCTTACCCTAACCCTAAACTTAACCCTAATTATAACCTTAACCTAAACCTAACTGAAACAGTAACCCTTAACCCTAACTCTAATCCTAATCCTTAGCCTAAAACTAACCTTAACCCTAAACCTAACCCTAACCACTGACCCTAACTCTAACCCTAACCCTGAGCCGAACCCTCACCCTTAACCAGAATTTCACCCTAAAGCATAACGCTAAGCGTACCCTCACTTCATTCAAACCCGAACCCTAAGCAAAACTAACACTAACACTACACGTAACCCTAACCCTAAACCTAACCCTAACCCTGACTCTGACCTGAACCCAAACCCCTAACACCAACCCTCTCGCTTCACATAAACTTCTCTGTAACCCTAGCCCTAAAACTAAACGTAACACTAAATCTCCCCTAACCCTGACCGTACCATAAACGTAACCCTAACTCTAAACTCAAAACTAACCCTGACCCTAACCCTAACTCTAACCCTAATCCTAACCCTAAAACTTACCCTACACACTCAGCTTCAATGGAAACCTAGCACTAACCCTCATCTTACCATCTAAACCTAACCTCAACCCTTAACCTAACCCTATCTATAACCTTCACCTAGCCCTAAACCTAAACATGACTTAACCCTAACACTAACCCTAAATCTAAACCTAACCTTAACCCTGCACTTAATCCTAACCTAAGCTCTAACCCTAACCCCTAACGCTAACCCTAAGCTCAACCCTCACCCTTCAATTAAACTTTACCCCAGCTGTAGCCCTAACCCTAAGCCGAACCCTAAACCTGACCCTAACATTAACCCAAACACCTAACCCTAACCCTAAGCCTAATCCTAAACCTAACCCTAACCTTAACCCAAATGCCTAACCCTAACCCTAACCCTCATCCTTAACCTAAACTTCACCCTAAACCTAAGGCTAACCCTAACCCTGAAAGTAAAGCTAAGCCTTAACTATCCCCTAACTCTAGCCCTGACCCTAAACCTAATGCTAACCCTAGCCCTAACAGTAACACCCTAAAACATCAGCTTAATGGAAACTTAACACTAACCCTCCCATGAACCCCTAACCCTAACCCTACCCCGCATCCTACACCTAACCCAGACCTAAACCTAACCCTTTCTCTAACCCTAAATTAACCCTAACCTTAACTCTACCCTAACCCTAACAACAACTCTAAACCTGACCATAACCATCATCCTAAAACCTAGCACTAACTCCAACTCTAAATCTAACCCTAAGCTAGCCCTACCCTTTACCGTAAACCTAGCCTTAACCCTAACCTTACCCCTACCCAAACCCTAACGCTATACCTAACCCGAACACTAACCTTAACCCTACTCTAACCTTAAGCCTAACCCTGACTATTAACTGAAACTTCACCCTAACCCTAAGCCTAACTCTAACTCTAACCCTAACCATAACAATTACCCTAAACCCTCGCCTTAACTGTAAACCTAACCCTAACCCTCACCCTAATCCTTAACCGTATCCCCAACCCTAAACCTGACGCTATCCCCAAACTTATCCCTAACCCTAACCCTAATACGAACAGTAACCCAAATCTAACCCTAACCCTAATATTAAACCGAAACTTAAATCTACCCTAACCATAAACCTAACCCTAACACCCTAAACCTAACGTCTAACACCGTCTATAATCCTAACCCTTACCATAACCCTCACCCTTAACCTAAACTTCACACTAACCCTAAACCTAACCTAACGCTGACCCTAGACATAACGCCTAACCCTCACCGAACCCTAAACCTATCCTTAACACTAACCTGCACACAAACCCAAACCCTAGCCCTCACCATAAAAATAACCCTCACCCTGTCCTGAACTTCATCCAAACACTAACCATAACCTTAACCCTAAACCTAGACCTAACCCAAACCCTAACCTTAAACCTAACTCTAAGAATAACGCTAGTCCATCTGTAACCCTAAACCGAACACTTACAATAGCCCTGAACCTAACCCTAAAATAATCCTAATCCTAACCCTAGACCTAATCCTAACCCTACCCCTAACCCTGACCCTAAATAGAACACTAAGTCTAACCCTCAACATGGACCTAAACCTAATTCTTACCCTACACCTAACCCTAATCCTAAACCAAACCCTAACTCTGACTATAACCCTAATCGTAACAATTACCCTAAACCCTCACCTTAACTGGAAAACTAACCGTAACCCGCACCCTAAATCCTAACCGTATCCCACAACCCTAACCCTAATGCTATCCCTAACCCTAACCCTAACATTAACCTGAAACCCCTGAGCCCTAATGATAAACCTAACCCTAACACAAACCCTAACCCTAACACCAAAGCCTAGCAAAAACCTTAACACTAACTCTCACCCTAACTCTAACACTAACCCGAAACCGAATCATGCACCTAACCCTAAGCCTAAACCAAACCTAACCATGACCAGAACCGCAAGGCCTAACCGGAACCCTCACCCAAACCCTAACCCTAAACTACACCTCTAACCCCTAACGCCTTATCATAACGGTAATCCTAACCCTAACCAACCCTAACCCTAAAACTAACCCTCACCCCAACCACAAAGCCTAACACAACCATGACCCTAACCCTAAACGTAACACTAAACTTAACCCTAACCTTAAATCTAACCCTAACCCTAAAACTGAACACAACCCCTGAACGTAACCCTAACCCTGAACATAACCTTAACACTAACCTGAAAACAAGCCCAAACCTTAGCCATAACCCTAACCCTCACCCTATCTTAAACTTCACCCTATCCCTAACCTGAAACTCACCCTGACTTTAACCCTAACCCTCCCCATAAACCTAACCCTCACCTTAACCTTGGCCCACCTGTAACCCGAAACCTAACCCTTACAATAACTCTGACCCTAATCCTCGCCCTAAACCTAATTCTAATTCTAACCCTGACCCTAACCCTAACCTAACCTCAACCCTATCTTTAAGCCTACCATAAACTTCAACCTAACCCTAACCCTTAACCTTAACTCTAACCCTAACCCTAGCCCTAACCCTAACCTTAACGGTAACACTTACCCAGAACCCTCACCTTAACTGTAAATGTAACTCTAACTCTTACCCTAACCCTAAACTTAACCCTAATTATAACCTTAACCTAAACCTAACTGAAACAGTAACCCTTAACCCTAACTCTAATCCTAATCCTTAGCCTAAAACTAACCTTAACCCTAAACCTAACCCTAACCACTGACCCTAACTCTAACCCTAACCCTGAGCCGAACCCTCACCCTTAACCAGAATTTCACCCTAAAGCATAACGCTAAGCGTACCCTCACTTCATTCAAACCCGAACCCTAAGCAAAACTAACACTAACACTACACGTAACCCTAACCCTAAACCTAACCCTAACCCTGACTCTGACCTGAACCCAAACCCCTAACCCCAACCCTCTCGCTTCACATAAACTTCTCTGTAACCCTAGCCCTAAAACTAAACGTAACACTAAATCTCCCCTAACCCTGACCGTACCATAAACGTAACCCTAACTCTAAACTCAAAACTAACCCTGACCCTAACCCTAACTCTAACCCTAATCCTAACCCTAAAACTTACCCTACACACTCAGCTTCAATGGAAACCTAGCACTAACCCTCATCTTACCATCTAAACCTAACCTCAACCCTTAACCTAACCCTATCTATAACCTTCACCTAGCCCTAAACCTAAACATGACTTAACCCTAACACTAACCCTAAATCTAAACCTAACCTTAACCCTGCACTTAATCCTAACCTAAGCTCTAACCCTAACCCCTAACGCTAACCCTAAGCTCAACCCTCACCCTTCAATTAAACTTTACCCCAGCTGTAGCCCTAACCCTAAGCCGAACCCTAAACCTGACCCTAACATTAACCCAAACACCTAACCCTAACCCTAAGCCTAATCCTAAACCTAACCCTAACCTTAACCCAAATGCCTAACCCTAACCCTAACCCTCATCCTTAACCTAAACTTCACCCTAAACCTAAGGCTAACCCTAACCCTGAGAGTAAAGCTAAGCCTTAACTATCCCCTAACTCTAGCCCTGACCCTAAACCTAATGCTAACCCTAGCCCTAACAGTAACACCCTAAAACATCAGCTTAATGTAAACTTAACACTAACCCTCCCATGAACCCCTAACCCTAACCCTACCCCGCATCCTACACCTAACCCAGACCTAAACCTAACCCTTTCTCTAACCCTAAATTAACCCTAACCTTAACTCTACCCTAACCCTAACAACAACTCTAAACCTGACCATAACCATCATCCTAAACCCTAGCACTAACTCCAACTCTAAATCTAACCCTAAGCTAGCCCTACCCTTTACCGTAAACCTAGCCTTAACCCTAACCTTACCCCTACCCAAACCCTAACGCTATACCTAACCCGAACACTAACCTTAACCCTACTCTAACCTTAAGCCTAACCCTGACTATTAACTGAAACTTCACCCTAACCCTAAGCCTAACTCTAACTCTAACCCTAACCATAACAATTACCCTAAACCCTCGCCTTAACTGTAAACCTAACCCTAACCCTCACCCTAATCCTTAACCGTATCCCCAACCCTAAACCTGACGCTATCCCCAAACTTATCCCTAACCCTAACCCTAATACGAACAGTAACCCAAATCTAACCCTAACCCTAATATTAAACCTAAACTTAAATCTACCCTAACCATAAACCTAACCCTAACACCCTAAACCTAACGTCTAACACCGTCTATAATCCTAACCCTTACCATAATCCTCACCCTTAACCTAAACTTCACACTAACCCTAAACCTAACCTAACGCTGACCCTAGACATAACGCCTAACCCTCACCGAACCCTAAACCTATCCTTAACACTAACCTGCACACAAACCCAAACCCTAGCCCTCACCATAAAAATAACCCTCACCCTGTCCTGAACTTCATCCAAACACTAACCATAACCTTAACCCTAAACCTAGACCTAACCCAAACCCTAACCTTAAACCTAACTCTAAGAATAACGCTAGTCCATCTGTAACCCTAAACCGAACACTTACAATAGCCCTGAACCTAACCCTAAAATAATCCTAATCCTAACCCTAGACCTAATCCTAACCCTACCCCTAACCCTGACCCTAAATAGAACACTAAGTCTAACCCTCAACATGGACCTAAACCTAATTCTTACCCTACACCTAACCCTAATCCTAAACCAAACCCTAACTCTGACTATAACCCTAATCGTAACAATTACCCTAAACCCTCACCTTAACTGGAAAACTAACCGTAACCCGCACCCTAAATCCTAACCGTATCCCACAACCCTAACCCTAATGCTATCCCTAACCCTAACCCTAACATTAACCTGAAACCCCTGAGCCCTAATGATAAACCTAACCCTAACACAAACCCTAACCCTAACACCAAAGCCTAGCGAAAACCTTAACACTAACTCTCACCCTAACTCTAACACTAACCCGAAACCGAATCATGCACCTAACCCTAAGCCTAAACCAAACCTAACCATGACCAGAACCGCAAGGCCTAACCGGAACCCTCACCCAAACCCTAACCCTAAACTACACCTCTAACCCCTAACGCCTTATCATAACGGTAATCCTAACCCTAACCAACCCTAACCCTAAAACTAACCCTCACCCCAACCACAAAGCCTAACACAACCATGACCCTAACCCTAAACGTAACACTAAACTTAACCCTAACCTTAAATCTAACCCTAACCCTAAAACTGAACACAACCCCTGAACGTAACCCTAACCCTGAACATAACCTTAACACTAACCTGAAAACAAGCCCAAACCTTAGCCATAACCCTAACCCTCACCCTATCTTAAACTTCACCCTATCCCTAACCTGAAACTCACCCTGACTTTAACCCTAACCCTCCCCATAAACCTAACCCTCACCTTAACCTTGGCCCACCTGTAACCCGAAACCTAACCCTTACAATAACTCTGACCCTAATCCTCGCCCTAAACCTAATTCTAATTCTAACCCTGACCCTAACCCTAACCTAACCTCAACCCTATCTTTAAGCCTACCATAAACTTCAACCTAACCCTAACCCTTAACCTTAACTCTAACCCTAACCCTAGCCCTAACCCTAACCTTAACGGTAACACTTACCCAGAACCCTCACCTTAACTGTAAATGTAACTCTAACTCTTACCCTAACCCTAAACTTAACCCTAATTATAACCTTAACCTAAACCTAACTGAAACAGTAACCCTTAACCCTAACTCTAATCCTAATCCTTAGCCTAAAACTAACCTTAACCCTAAACCTAACCCTAACCACTGACCCTAACTCTAACCCTAACCCTGAGCCGAACCCTCACCCTTAACCAGAATTTCACCCTAAAGCATAACGCTAAGCGTACCCTCACTTCATTCAAACCCGAACCCTAAGCAAAACTAACACTAACACTACACGTAACCCTAACCCTAAACCTAACCCTAACCCTGACTCTGACCTGAACCCAAACCCCTAACCCCAACCCTCTCGCTTCACATAAACTTCTCTGTAACCCTAGCCCTAAAACTAAACGTAACACTAAATCTCCCCTAACCCTGACCGTACCATAAACGTAACCCTAACTCTAAACTCAAAACTAACCCTGACCCTAACCCTAACTCTAACCCTAATCCTAACCCTAAAACTTACCCTACACACTCAGCTTCAATGGAAACCTAGCACTAACCCTCATCTTACCATCTAAACCTAACCTCAACCCTTAACCTAACCCTATCTATAACCTTCACCTAGCCCTAAACCTAAACATGACTTAACCCTAACACTAACCCTAAATCTAAACCTAACCTTAACCCTGCACTTAATCCTAACCTAAGCTCTAACCCTAACCCCTAACGCTAACCCTAAGCTCAACCCTCACCCTTCAATTAAACTTTACCCCAGCTGTAGCCCTAACCCTAAGCCGAACCCTAAACCTGACCCTAACATTAACCCAAACACCTAACCCTAACCCTAAGCCTAATCCTAAACCTAACCCTAACCTTAACCCAAATGCCTAACCCTAACCCTAACCCTCATCCTTAACCTAAACTTCACCCTAAACCTAAGGCTAACCCTAACCCTGAGAGTAAAGCTAAGCCTTAACTATCCCCTAACTCTAGCCCTGACCCTAAACCTAATGCTAACCCTAGCCCTAACAGTAACACCCTAAAACATCAGCTTAATGTAAACTTAACACTAACCCTCCCATGAACCCCTAACCCTAACCCTACCCCGCATCCTACACCTAACCCAGACCTAAACCTAACCCTTTCTCTAACCCTAAATTAACCCTAACCTTAACTCTACCCTAACCCTAACAACAACTCTAAACCTGACCATAACCATCATCCTAAACCCTAGCACTAACTCCAACTCTAAATCTAACCCTAAGCTAGCCCTACCCTTTACCGTAAACCTAGCCTTAACCCTAACCTTACCCCTACCCAAACCCTAACGCTATACCTAACCCGAACACTAACCTTAACCCTACTCTAACCTTAAGCCTAACCCTGACTATTAACTGAAACTTCACCCTAACCCTAAGCCTAACTCTAACTCTAACCCTAACCATAACAATTACCCTAAACCCTCGCCTTAACTGTAAACCTAACCCTAACCCTCACCCTAATCCTTAACCGTATCCCCAACCCTAAACCTGACGCTATCCCCAAACTTATCCCTAACCCTAACCCTAATACGAACAGTAACCCAAATCTAACCCTAACCCTAATATTAAACCTAAACTTAAATCTACCCTAACCATAAACCTAACCCTAACACCCTAAACCTAACGTCTAACACCGTCTATAATCCTAACCCTTACCATAATCCTCACCCTTAACCTAAACTTCACACTAACCCTAAACCTAACCTAACGCTGACCCTAGACATAACGCCTAACCCTCACCGAACCCTAAACCTATCCTTAACACTAACCTGCACACAAACCCAAACCCTAGCCCTCACCATAAAAATAACCCTCACCCTGTCCTGAACTTCATCCAAACACTAACCATAACCTTAACCCTAAACCTAGACCTAACCCAAACCCTAACCTTAAACCTAACTCTAAGAATAACGCTAGTCCATCTGTAACCCTAAACCGAACACTTACAATAGCCCTGAACCTAACCCTAAAATAATCCTAATCCTAACCCTAGACCTAATCCTAACCCTACCCCTAACCCTGACCCTAAATAGAACACTAAGTCTAACCCTCAACATGGACCTAAACCTAATTCTTACCCTACACCTAACCCTAATCCTAAACCAAACCCTAACTCTGACTATAACCCTAATCGTAACAATTACCCTAAACCCTCACCTTAACTGGAAAACTAACCGTAACCCGCACCCTAAATCCTAACCGTATCCCACAACCCTAACCCTAATGCTATCCCTAACCCTAACCCTAACATTAACCTGAAACCCCTGAGCCCTAATGATAAACCTAACCCTAACACAAACCCTAACCCTAACACCAAAGCCTAGCAAAAACCTTAACACTAACTCTCACCCTAACTCTAACACTAACCCGAAACCGAATCATGCACCTAACCCTAAGCCTAAACCAAACCTAACCATGACCAGAACCGCAAGGCCTAACCGGAACCCTCACCCAAACCCTAACCCTAAACTACACCTCTAACCCCTAACGCCTTATCATAACGGTAATCCTAACCCTAACCAACCCTAACCCTAAAACTAACCCTCACCCCAACCACAAAGCCTAACACAACCATGACCCTAACCCTAAACGTAACACTAAACTTAACCCTAACCTTAAATCTAACCCTAACCCTAAAACTGAACACAACCCCTGAACGTAACCCTAACCCTGAACATAACCTTAACACTAACCTGAAAACAAGCCCAAACCTTAGCCATAACCCTAACCCTCACCCTATCTTAAACTTCACCCTATCCCTAACCTAAAACTCACCCTGACTTTAACCCTAACCCTCCCCATAAACCTAACCCTCACCTTAACCTTGGCCCACCTGTAACCCGAAACCTAACCCTTACAATAACTCTGACCCTAATCCTCGCCCTAAACCTAATTCTAATTCTAACCCTGACCCTAACCCTAACCTAACCTCAACCCTATCTTTAAGCCTACCATAAACTTCAACCTAACCCTAACCCTTAACCTTAACTCTAACCCTAACCCTAGCCCTAACCCTAACCTTAACGGTAACACTTACCCAGAACCCTCACCTTAACTGTAAATGTAACTCTAACTCTTACCCTAACCCTAAACTTAACCCTAATTATAACCTTAACCTAAACCTAACTGAAACAGTAACCCTTAACCCTAACTCTAATCCTAATCCTTAGCCTAAAACTAACCTTAACCCTAAACCTAACCCTAACCACTGACCCTAACTCTAACCCTAACCCTGAGCCGAACCCTCACCCTTAACCAGAATTTCACCCTAAAGCATAACGCTAAGCGTACCCTCACTTCATTCAAACCCGAACCCTAAGCAAAACTAACACTAACACTACACGTAACCCTAACCCTAAACCTAACCCTAACCCTGACTCTGACCTGAACCCAAACCCCTAACCCCAACCCTCTCGCTTCACATAAACTTCTCTGTAACCCTAGCCCTAAAACTAAACGTAACACTAAATCTCCCCTAACCCTGACCGTACCATAAACGTAACCCTAACTCTAAACTCAAAACTAACCCTGACCCTAACCCTAACTCTAACCCTAATCCTAACCCTAAAACTTACCCTACACACTCAGCTTCAATGGAAACCTAGCACTAACCCTCATCTTACCACCTAAACCTAACCTCAACCCTTAACCTAACCCTATCTATAACCTTCACCTAGCCCTAAACCTAAACATGACTTAACCCTAACACTAACCCTAACCCTAAATCTAAACCTAACCTTAACCCTACACTTAATCCTAACCTAAGCTCTAACCCTAACCCCTAACACTAACCCTAAGCTCAACCCTCACCCTTCAATTAAACTTTACCCCAGCTGTAGCCCTAACCCTAAGCCGAACCCTAAACCTGACCCTAACATTAACCCAAGCACCTAACCCTAACCCTAAGCCTAATCCTAAACCTAACCCTAACCTTAACCCAAATGCCTAACCCTAACCCTAACCCTCATCCTTAACCTAAACTTCACCCTAAACCTAAGGCTAACCCTAACGCTGAAAGTACAGCTAAGCCATAACTATCCCCTGACTCTAGCCCTGACCCTAAACCTAATGCTAACCCTAGCCCTAACGGTAACACCCTAAAACATCAGCTTAATGTAAACTTAACACTAACCCTCCCATGAACCCCTAACCCTAACCCTACCCCGCATCCTACACCTAACCCAGACCTAAACCTAACCCTTTCTCTAACCCTAAATTAACCCTAACCTTAACTCTACCCTAACCCTAACAACAACTCTAAACCTGACCATAACCATCATCCTAAACCCTAGCACTAACTCCAACTCTAAATCTAACCCTAAGCTAGCCCTACCCTTTACCGTAAACCTAGCCTTAACCCTAACCTTACCCCTACCCAAACCCTAACGCTATACCTAACCCGAACACTAACCTTAACCCTACTCTAACCTTAAGCCTAACCCTGACTATTAACTGAAACTTCACCCTAACCCTAAGCCTAACTCTAACTCTAACCCTAACCATAACAATTACCCTAAACCCTCGCCTTAACTGTAAACCTAACCCTAACCCTCACCCTAATCCTTAACCGTATCCCCAACCCTAAACCTGACGCTATCCCCAAACTTATCCCTAACCCTAACCCTAATACGAACAGTAACCCAAATCTAACCCTAACCCTAATATTAAACCTAAACTTAAATCTACCCTAACCATAAACCTAACCCTAACACCCTAAACCTAACGTCTAACACCGTCTATAATCCTAACCCTTACCATAACCCTCACCCTTAACCTAAACTTCACACTAACCCTAAACCTAACCTAACGCTGACCCTAGACATAACGCCTAACCCTCACCGAACCCTAAACCTATCCTTAACACTAACCTGCACACAAACCCAAACCCTAGCCCTCACCATAAAAATAACCCTCACCCTATCCTGAACTTCATCCAAACACTAACCATAACCTTAACCCTAAACCTAGACCTAACCCAAACCCTAACCTTAAACCTAACTCTAAGAATAACGCTAGTCCATCTGTAACCCTAAACCGAACACTTACAATAGCCCTGAACCTAACCCTAAAATAATCCTAATCCTAACCCTAGACCTAATCCTAACCCTACCCCTAACCCTGACCCTAAATAGAACACTAAGTCTAACCCTCAACATGGACCTAAACCTAATTCTTACCCTACACCTAACCCTAATCCTAAACCAAACCCTAACTCTGACTATAACCCTAATCGTAACAATTACCCTAAACCCTCACCTTAACTGGAAAACTAACCGTAACCCGCACCCTAAATCCTAACCGTATCCCACAACCCTAACCCTAATGCTATCCCTAACCCTAACCCTAACATTAACCTGAAACCCCTGAGCCCTAATGATAAACCTAACCCTAACACAAACCCTAACCCTAACACCAAAGCCTAGCAAAAACCTTAACACTAACTCTCACCCTAACTCTAACACTAACCCGAAACCGAATCATGTACCTAACCCTAAGCCTAAACCAAACCTAACCATGACCAGAACCGCAAGGCCTAACCGGAACCCTCACCCAAACCCTAACCCTAAACTACACCTCTAACCCCTAACGCCTTATCATAACGGTAATCCTAACCCTAACCAACCCTAACCCTAAAACTAACCCTCACCCCAACCACAAAGCCTAACACAACCATGACCCTAACCCTAAACGTAACACTAAACTTAACCCTAACCTTAAATCTAACCCTAACCCTAAAACTGAACACAACCCCTGAACGTAACCCTAACCCTGAACATAACCTTAACACTAACCTGAAAACAAGCCCAAACCTTAGCCATAACCCTAACCCTCACCCTATCTTAAACTTCACCCTATCCCTAACCTAAAACTCACCCTGACTTTAACCCTAACCCTCCCCATAAACCTAACCCTCACCTTAACCTTGGCCCACCTGTAACCCGAAACCTAACCCTTACAATAACTCTGACCCTAATCCTCGCCCTAAACCTAATTCTAATTCTAACCCTGACCCTAACCCTAACCTAACCTCAACCCTATCTTTAAGCCTACCATAAACTTCAACCTAACCCTAACCCTTAACCTTAACTCTAACCCTAACCCTAGCCCTAACCCTAACCTTAACGGTAACACTTACCCAGAACCCTCACCTTAACTGTAAATGTAACTCTAACTCTTACCCTAACCTTAAACTTAACCCTAATTATAACCTTAACCTAAACCTAACTGAAACAGTAACCCTTAACCCTAACTCTAATCCTAATCCTTAGCCTAAAACTAACCTTAACCCTAAACCTAACCCTAACCACTGACCCTAACTCTAACCCTAACCCTGAGCCGAACCCTCACCCTTAACCAGAATTTCACCCTAAAGCATAACGCTAAGCGTACCCTCACTTCATTCAAACCCGAACCCTAAGCAAAACTAACACTAACACTACACGTAACCCTAACCCTAAACCTAACCCTAACCCTGACTCTGACCTGAACCCAAACCCCTAACCCCAACCCTCTCGCTTCACATAAACTTCTCTGTAACCCTAGCCCTAAAACTAAACGTAACACTAAATCTCCCCTAACCCTGACCGTACCATAAACGTAACCCTAACTCTAAACTCAAAACTAACCCTGACCCTAACCCTAACTCTAACCCTAATCCTAACCCTAAAACTTACCCTACACACTCAGCTTCAATGGAAACCTAGCACTAACCCTCATCTTACCACCTAAACCTAACCTCAACCCTTAACCTAACCCTATCTATAACCTTCACCTAGCCCTAAACCTAAACATGACTTAACCCTAACACTAACCCTAACCCTAAATCTAAACCTAACCTTAACCCTACACTTAATCCTAACCTAAGCTCTAACCCTAACCCCTAACGCTAACCCTAAGCTCAACCCTCACCCTTCAATTAAACTTTACCCCAGCTGTAGCCCTAACCCTAAGCCGAACCTTAAACCTGACCCTAACATTAACCCAAACACCTAACCCTAACCCTAAGCCTAATCCTAAACCTAACCCTAACCTTAACCCAAATGCCTAACCCTAACCCTAACCCTCATCCTTAACCTAAACTTCACCCTAAACCTAAGGCTAACCCTAACGCTGAAAGTACAGCTAAGCCTTAACTATCCCCTGACTCTAGCCCTGACCCTAAACCTAATGCTAACCCTAGCCCTAACAGTAACACCCTAAAACATCAGCTTAATGGAAACTTAACACTAACCCTCCCATGAACCCCTAACCCTAACCCTACCCCGCATCCTACACCTAACCCAGACCTAAACCTAACCCTTTCTCTAACCCTAAATTAACCCTAACCTTAACTCTACCCTAACCCTAACAACAACTCTAAACCTGACCATAACCATCATCCTAAACCCTAGCACTAACTCCAACTCTAAATCTAACCCTAAGCTAGCCCTACCCTTTACCGTAAACCTAGCCTTAACCCTAACCTTACCCCTACCCAAACCCTAACGCTATACCTAACCCGAACACTAACCTTAACCCTACTCTAACCTTAAGCCTAACCCTGACTATTAACTGAAACTTCACCCTAACCCTAAGCCTAACTCTAACTCTAACCCTAACCATAACAATTACCCTAAACCCTCGCCTTAACTGTAAACCTAACCCTAACCCTCACCCTAATCCTTAACCGTATCCCCAACCCTAAACCTGACGCTATCCCCAAACTTATCCCTAACCCTAACCCTAATACGAACAGTAACCCAAATCTAACCCTAACCCTAATATTAAACCTAAACTTAAATCTACCCTAACCATAAACCTAACCCTAACACCCTAAACCTAACGTCTAACACCGTCTATAATCCTAACCCTTACCATAACCCTCACCCTTAACCTAAACTTCACACTAACCCTAAACCTAACCTAACGCTGACCCTAGACATAACGCCTAACCCTCACCGAACCCTAAACCTATCCTTAACACTAACCTGCACACAAACCCAAACCCTAGCCCTCACCATAAAAATAACCCTCACCCTATCCTGAACTTCATCCAAACACTAACCATAACCTTAACCCTAAACCTAGACCTAACCCAAACCCTAACCTTAAACCTAACTCTAAGAATAACGCTAGTCCATCTGTAACCCTAAACCGAACACTTACAATAGCCCTGAACCTAACCCTAAAATAATCCTAATCCTAACCCTAGACCTAATCCTAACCCTACCCCTAACCCTGACCCTAAATAGAACACTAAGTCTAACCCTCAACATGGACCTAAACCTAATTCTTACCCTACACCTAACCCTAATCCTAAACCAAACCCTAACTCTGACTATAACCCTAATCGTAACAATTACCCTAAACCCTCACCTTAACTGGAAAACTAACCGTAACCCGCACCCTAAATCCTAACCGTATCCCACAACCCTAACCCTAATGCTATCCCTAACCCTAACCCTAACATTAACCTGAAACCCCTGAGCCCTAATGATAAACCTAACCCTAACACAAACCCTAACCCTAACACCAAAGCCTAGCAAAAACCTTAACACTAACTCTCACCCTAACTCTAACACTAACCCGAAACCGAATCATGCACCTAACCCTAAGCCTAAACCAAACCTAACCATGACCAGAACCGCAAGGCCTAACCGGAACCCTCACCCAAACCCTAACCCTAAACTACACCTCTAACCCCTAACGCCTTATCATAACGGTAATCCTAACCCTAACCAACCCTAACCCTAAAACTAACCCTCACCCCAACCACAAAGCCTAACACAACCATGACCCTAACCCTAAACGTAACACTAAACTTAACCCTAACCTTAAATCTAACCCTAACCCTAAAACTGAACACAACCCCTGAACGTAACCCTAACCCTGAACATAACCTTAACACTAACCTGAAAACAAGCCCAAACCTTAGCCATAACCCTAACCCTCACCCTATCTTAAACTTCACCCTATCCCTAACCTAAAACTCACCCTGACTTTAACCCTAACCCTCCCCATAAACCTAACCCTCACCTTAACCTTGACCCACCTGTAACCCGAAACCTAACCCTTACAATAACTCTGACCCTAATCCTCGCCCTAAACCTAATTCTAATTCTAACCCTGACCATAACCCTAACCTAACCTCAACCCTATCTTTAAGCCTACCATAAACTTAAACCTAACCCTAACCCTTAACCTTAACTCTAACCCTAACCCTAGCCCTAACCCTAACCTGAACGGTAACACTTACCCAGAACCCTCACCTTAACTGTAAATGTAACTCTAACTCTTACCCTAACCCTAAACTTAACCCTAATTATAACCTTAACCTAAACCTAACTGAAACAGTAACCCTTAACCCTAACTCTAATCCTAATCCTTAGCCTAAAACTAACCTTAACCCTAAACCTAACCCTAACCACTGACCCTAACTCTAACCCTAACCCTGAGCCGAACCCTCACCCTTAACCAGAATTTCACCCTAAAGCATAACGCTAAGCGTACCCTCACTTCATTCAAACCCGAACCCTAAGCAAAACTAACACTAACACTACACGTAACCCTAACCCTAAACCTAACCCTAACCCTGACTCTGACCTGAACCCAAACCCCTAACCCCAACCCTCTCGCTTCACATAAACTTCTCTGTAACCCTAGCCCTAAAACTAAACGTAACACTACATCTCCCCTAACCCTGACCGTACCATAAACGTAACCCTAACTCTAAACTCAAAACTAACCCTGACCCTAACCCTAACTCTAACCCTAATCCTAACCCTAAAACTTACCCTACACACTCAGCTTCAATGGAAACCTAGCACTAACCCTCATCTTACCATCTAAACCTAACCTCAACCCTTAACCTAACCCTATCTATAACCTTCACCTAGCCCTAAACCTAAACATGACTTAACCCTAACACTAACCCTAACCCTAAATCTAAACCTAACCTTAACCCTACACTTAATCCTAACCTAAGCTCTAACCCTAACCCCTAACGCTAACCCTAAGCTCAACCCTCACCCTTCAATTAAACTTTACCCCAGCTGTAGCCCTAACCCTAAGCCGAACCCTAAACCTGACCCTAACATTAACCCAAACACCTAACCCTAACCCTAAGCCTAATCCTAAACCTAACCCTAACCTTAACCCAAATGCCTAACCCTAACCCTAACCCTCATCCTTAACCTAAACTTCACCCTAAACCTAAGGCTAACCCTAACCCTGAAAGTAAAGCTAAGCCTTAACTATCCCCTAACTCTAGCCCTGACCCTAAACCTAATGCTAACCCTAGCCCTAACAGTAACACCCTAAAACATCAGCTTAATGGAAACTTAACACTAACCCTCCCATGAACCCCTAACCCTAACCCTACCCCGCATCCTACACCTAACCCAGACCTAAACCTAACCCTTTCTCTAACCCTAAATTAACCCTAACCTTAACTCTACCCTAACCCTAACAACAACTCTGAACCTGACCATAACCATCATCCTAAACCCTAGCACTAACTCCAACTCTAAATCTAACCCTAAGCTAGCCCTACCCTTTACCGTAAACCTAGCCTTAACCCTAACCTTACCCCTACCCAAACCCTAACGCTATACCTAACCCGAACACTAACCTTAACCCTACTCTAACCTTAAGCCTAACCCTGACTATTAACTGAAACTTCACCCTAACCCTAAGCCTAACTCTAACTCTAACCCTAACCATAACAATTACCCTAAACCCTCGCCTTAACTGTAAACCTAACCCTAACCCTCACCCTAATCCTTAACCGTATCCCCAACCCTAAACCTAACGCTATCCCCAAACTTATCCCTAACCCTAACCCTAATACGAACAGTAACCCAAATCTAACCCTAGCCCTAATATTAAACCTAAACTTAGATCTACCCTAACCATAAACCTAACCCTAACACCCTAAACCTAACGTCTAACACCGTCTATAATCCTAACCCTTACCATAACCCTCACCCTTAACCTAAACTTCACACTAACCCTAAACCTAACCTAACGCTGACCCTAGACATAACGCCTAACCCTCACCGAACCCTAAACCTATCCTTAACACTAACCTGCACACAAACCCAAACCCTAGCCCTCACCATAAAAATAACCCTCACCCTATCCTGAACTTCATCCAAACACTAACCATAACCTTAACCCTAAACCTAGACCTAACCCAAACCCTAACCTTAAACCTAACTCTAAGAATAACGCTAGTCCATCTGTAACCCTAAACCGAACACTTACAATAGCCCTGAACCTAACCCTAAAATAATCCTAATCCTAACCCTAGACCTAATCCTAACCCTACCCCTAACCCTGACCCTAAATAGAACACTAAGTCTAACCCTCAACATGGACCTAAACCTAATTCTTACCCTACACCT
Organism: Loxodonta africana; assembly: GCF_030014295.1. Classification (NCBI taxonomy): domain Eukaryota; kingdom Metazoa; phylum Chordata; class Mammalia; order Proboscidea; family Elephantidae; genus Loxodonta; species Loxodonta africana. The sequence goes on along the minus strand of NW_026975260.1, from coordinate 69,518 downwards.
AACCCTAATCCTAAACCAAACCCTAACTCTGACTATAACCCTAATCGTAACAATTACCCTAAACCCTCACCTTAACTGCAAAACTAACCGTAACCCGCACCCTAAATCCTAACCGTATCCCACAACCCTAACCCTAATGCTATCCCTAACCCTAACCCTAACATTAACCTGAAACCCCTGAGCCCTAATGATAAACCTAACCCTAACACAAACCCTAACCCTAACACCAAAGCCTAGCAAAAACCTTAACACTAACTCTCACCCTAACTCTAACACTAACCCGAAACCGAATCATGCACCTAACCCCAAGCCTAAACCAAACCTAACCATGACCAGAACCGCAAGGCCTAACCGGAACCCTCACCCAAACCCTAACCCTAAACTACACCTCTAACCCCTAACGCCTTATCATAACGGTAATCCTAACCCTAACCAACCCTAACCCTAAAACTAACCCTCACCCCAACCACAAAGCCTAACACAACCATGACCCTAACCCTAAACGTAACACTAAACTTAACCCTAACCTTAAATCTAACCCTAACCCTAAAACTGAACACAACCCCTGAACGTAACCCTAACCCTGAACATAACCTTAACACTAACCTGAAAACAAGCCCAAACCTTAGCCATAACCCTAACCCTCACCCTATCTTAAACTTCACCCTATCCCTAACCTAAAACTCACCTTGACTTTAACCCTAACCCTCCCCATAAACCTAACCCTCACCTTAACCTTGGCCCACCTGTAACCCGAAACCTAACCCTTACAATAACTCTGACCCTAATCCTCGCCCTAAACCTAATTCTAATTCTAACCCTGACCCTAACCCTAACCTAACCTCAACCCTATCTTTAAGCCTACCATAAACTTAAACCTAACCCTAACCCTTAACCTTAACTCTAACCCTAACCCTAGCCCTAACCCTAACCTTAACGGTAACACTTACCCAGAACCCTCACCTTAACTGTAAATGTAACTCTAACTCTTACCCTAACCCTAAACTTAACCCTAATTATAACCTTAACCTAAACCTAACTGAAACAGTAACCCTTAACCCTAACTCTAATCCTAATCCTTAGCCTAAAACTAACCTTAACCCTAAACCTAACCCTAACCACTGACCCTAACTCTAACCCTAACCCTGAGCCGAACCCTCACCCTTAACCAGAATTTCACCCTAAAGCATAACGCTAAGCGTACCCTAACTTCATTCAAACCCGAACCCTAAGCAAAACTAACACTAACACTACACGTAACCCTAACCCTAAACCTAACCCTAACCCTGACTCTGACCTGAACCCAAACCCCTAACCCCAACCCTCTCGCTTCACATAAACTTCTCTGTAACCCTAGCCCTAAAACTAAACGTAACACTAAATCTCCCCTAACCCTGACCGTACCATAAACGTAACCCTAACTCTAAACTCAAAACTAACCCTGACCCTAACCCTAACTCTAACCCTAATCCTAACCCTAAAACTTACCCTACACACTCAGCTTCAATGGAAACCTAGCACTAACCCTCATCTTACCATCTAAACCTAACCTCAACCCTTAACCTAACCCTATCTATAACCTTCACCTAGCCCTAAACCTAAACATGACTTAACCCTAACACTAACTCTAACCCTAAATCTAAACCTAACCTTAACCCTACACTTAATCCTAACCTAAGCTCTAACCCTAACCCCTAACGCTAACCCTAAGCTCAACCCTCACCCTTCAATTAAACTTTACCCCAGCTGTAGCCCTAACCCTAAGCCGAACCCTAAACCTGACCCTAACATTAACCCAAACACCTAACCCTAACCCTAAGCCTAATCCTAAACCTAACCCTAACCTTAACCCAAATGCCTAACCCTAACCCTAACCCTCATCCTTAACCTAAACTTCACCCTAAACCTAAGGCTAACCCTAACCCTGAAAGTAAAGCTAAGCCTTAACTATCCCCTAACTCTAGCCCTGACCCTAAACCTAATGCTAACCCTAGCCCTAACAGTAACACCCTAAAACATCAGCTTAATGGAAACTTAACACTAACCCTCCCATGAACCCCTAACCCTAACCCTACCCCGCATCCTACACCTAACCCAGACCTAAACCTAACCCTTTCTCTAACCCTAAATTAACCCTAACCTTAACTCTACCCTAACCCTAACAACAACTCTGAACCTGACCATAACCATCATCCTAAACCCTAGCACTAACTCCAACTCTAAATCTAACCCTAAGCTAGCCCTACCCTTTACCGTAAACCTAGCCTTAACCCTAACCTTACCCCTACCCAAACCCTAACGCTATACCTAACCCGAACACTAACCTTAACCCTACTCTAACCTTAAGCCTAACCCTGACTATTAACTGAAACTTCACCCTAACCCTAAGCCTAACTCTAACTCTAACCCTAACCATAACAATTACCCTAAACCCTCGCCTTAACTGTAAACCTAACCCTAACCCTCACCCTAATCCTTAACCGTATCCCCAACCCTAAACCTAACGCTATCCCCAAACTTATCCCTAACCCTAACCCTAATACGAACAGTAACCCAAATCTAACCCTAACCCTAATATTAAACCTAAACTTAGATCTACCCTAACCATAAACCTAACCCTAACACCCTAAACCTAACGTCTAACACCGTCTATAATCCTAACCCTTACCATAACCCTCACCCTTAACCTAAACTTCACACTAACCCTAAACCTAACCTAACGCTGACCCTAGACATAACGCCTAACCCTCACCGAACCCTAAACCTATCCTTAACACTAACCTGCACACAAACCCAAACCCTAGCCCTCACCATAAAAATAACCCTCACCCTATCCTGAACTTCATCCAAACACTAACCATAACCTTAACCCTAAACCTAGACCTAACCCAAACCCTAACCTTAAACCTAACTCTAAGAATAACGCTAGTCCATCTGTAACCCTAAACCGAACACTTACAATAGCCCTGAACCTAACCCTAAAATAATCCTAATCCTAACCCTAGACCTAATCCTAACCCTACCCCTAACCCTGACCCTAAATAGAACACTAAGTCTAACCCTCAACATGGACCTAAACCTAATTCTTACCCTACACCTAACCCTAATCCTAAACCAAACCCTAACTCTGACTATAACCCTAATCGTAACAATTACCCTAAACCCTCACCTTAACTGGAAAACTAACCGTAACCCGCACCCTAAATCCTAACCGTATCCCACAACCCTAACCCTAATGCTATCCCTAACCCTAACCCTAACATTAACCTGAAACCCCTGAGCCCTAATGATAAACCTAACCCTAACACAAACCCTAACCCTAACACCAAAGCCTAGCAAAAACCTTAACACTAACTCTCACCCTAACTCTAACACTAACCCGAAACCGAATCATGTACCTAACCCTAAGCCTAAACCAAACCTAACCATGACCAGAACCGCAAGGCCTAACCGGAACCCTCACCCAAACCCTAACCCTAAACTACACCTCTAACCCCTAACGCCTTATCATAACGGTAATCCTAACCCTAACCAACCCTAACCCTAAAACTAACCCTCACCCCAACCACAAAGCCTAACACAACCATGACCCTAACCCTAAACGTAACACTAAACTTAACCCTAACCTTAAATCTAACCCTAACCCTAAAACTGAACACAACCCCTGAACGTAACCCTAACCCTGAACATAACCTTAACACTAACCTGAAAACAAGCCCAAACCTTAGCCATAACCCTAACCCTCACCCTATCTTAAACTTCACCCTATCCCTAACCTAAAACTCACCCTGACTTTAACCCTAACCCTCCCCATAAACCTAACCCTCACCTTAACCTTGGCCCACCTGTAACCCGAAACCTAACCCTTACAATAACTCTGACCCTAATCCTCGCCCTAAACCTAATTCTAATTCTAACCCTGACCCTAACCCTAACCTAACCTCAACCCTATCTTTAAGCCTACCATAAACTTCAACCTAACCCTAACCCTTAACCTTAACTCTAACCCTAACCCTAGCCCTAACCCTAACCTTAACGGTAACACTTACCCAGAACCCTCACCTTAACTGTAAATGTAACTCTAACTCTTACCCTAACCTTAAACTTAACCCTAATTATAACCTTAACCTAAACCTAACTGAAACAGTAACCCTTAACCCTAACTCTAATCCTAATCCTTAGCCTAAAACTAACCTTAACCCTAAACCTAACCCTAACCACTGACCCTAACTCTAACCCTAACCCTGAGCCGAACCCTCACCCTTAACCAGAATTTCACCCTAAAGCATAACGCTAAGCGTACCCTCACTTCATTCAAACCCGAACCCTAAGCAAAACTAACACTAACACTACACGTAACCCTAACCCTAAACCTAACCCTAACCCTGACTCTGACCTGAACCCAAACCCCTAACCCCAACCCTCTCGCTTCACATAAACTTCTCTGTAACCCTAGCCCTAAAACTAAACGTAACACTAAATCTCCCCTAACCCTGACCGTACCATAAACGTAACCCTAACTCTAAACTCAAAACTAACCCTGACCCTAACCCTAACTCTAACCCTAATCCTAACCCTAAAACTTACCCTACACACTCAGCTTCAATGGAAACCTAGCACTAACCCTCATCTTACCACCTAAACCTAACCTCAACCCTTAACCTAACCCTATCTATAACCTTCACCTAGCCCTAAACCTAAACATGACTTAACCCTAACACTAACCCTAACCCTAAATCTAAACCTAACCTTAACCCTACACTTAATCCTAACCTAAGCTCTAACCCTAACCCCTAACGCTAACCCTAAGCTCAACCCTCACCCTTCAATTAAACTTTACCCCAGCTGTAGCCCTAACCCTAAGCCGAACCTTAAACCTGACCCTAACATTAACCCAAACACCTAACCCTAACCCTAAGCCTAATCCTAAACCTAACCCTAACCTTAACCCAAATGCCTAACCCTAACCCTAACCCTCATCCTTAACCTAAACTTCACCCTAAACCTAAGGCTAACCCTAACGCTGAAAGTACAGCTAAGCCTTAACTATCCCCTGACTCTAGCCCTGACCCTAAACCTAATGCTAACCCTAGCCCTAACAGTAACACCCTAAAACATCAGCTTAATGGAAACTTAACACTAACCCTCCCATGAACCCCTAACCCTAACCCTACCCCGCATCCTACACCTAACCCAGACCTAAACCTAACCCTTTCTCTAACCCTAAATTAACCCTAACCTTAACTCTACCCTAACCCTAACAACAACTCTAAACCTGACCATAACCATCATCCTAAACCCTAGCACTAACTCCAACTCTAAATCTAACCCTAAGCTAGCCCTACCCTTTACCGTAAACCTAGCCTTAACCCTAACCTTACCCCTACCCAAACCCTAACGCTATACCTAACCCGAACACTAACCTTAACCCTACTCTAACCTTAAGCCTAACCCTGACTATTAACTGAAACTTCACCCTAACCCTAAGCCTAACTCTAACTCTAACCCTAACCATAACAATTACCCTAAACCCTCGCCTTAACTGTAAACCTAACCCTAACCCTCACCCTAATCCTTAACCGTATCCCCAACCCTAAACCTGACGCTATCCCCAAACTTATCCCTAACCCTAACCCTAATACGAACAGTAACCCAAATCTAACCCTAACCCTAATATTAAACCTAAACTTAAATCTACCCTAACCATAAACCTAACCCTAACACCCTAAACCTAACGTCTAACACCGTCTATAATCCTAACCCTTACCATAACCCTCACCCTTAACCTAAACTTCACACTAACCCTAAACCTAACCTAACGCTGACCCTAGACATAACGCCTAACCCTCACCGAACCCTAAACCTATCCTTAACACTAACCTGCACACAAACCCAAACCCTAGCCCTCACCATAAAAATAACCCTCACCCTATCCTGAACTTCATCCAAACACTAACCATAACCTTAACCCTAAACCTAGACCTAACCCAAACCCTAACCTTAAACCTAACTCTAAGAATAACGCTAGTCCATCTGTAACCCTAAACCGAACACTTACAATAGCCCTGAACCTAACCCTAAAATAATCCTAATCCTAACCCTAGACCTAATCCTAACCCTACCCCTAACCCTGACCCTAAATAGAACACTAAGTCTAACCCTCAACATGGACCTAAACCTAATTCTTACCCTACACCTAACCCTAATCCTAAACCAAACCCTAACTCTGACTATAACCCTAATCGTAACAATTACCCTAAACCCTCACCTTAACTGGAAAACTAACCGTAACCCGCACCCTAAATCCTAACCGTATCCCACAACCCTAACCCTAATGCTATCCCTAACCCTAACCCTAACATTAACCTGAAACCCCTGAGCCCTAATGATAAACCTAACCCTAACACAAACCCTAACCCTAACACCAAAGCCTAGCAAAAACCTTAACACTAACTCTCACCCTAACTCTAACACTAACCCGAAACCGAATCATGCACCTAACCCTAAGCCTAAACCAAACCTAACCATGACCAGAACCGCAAGGCCTAACCGGAACCCTCACCCAAACCCTAACCCTAAACTACACCTCTAACCCCTAACGCCTTATCATAACGGTAATCCTAACCCTAACCAACCCTAACCCTAAAACTAACCCTCACCCCAACCACAAAGCCTAACACAACCATGACCCTAACCCTAAACGTAACACTAAACTTAACCCTAACCTTAAATCTAACCCTAACCCTAAAACTGAACACAACCCCTGAACGTAACCCTAACCCTGAACATAACCTTAACACTAACCTGAAAACAAGCCCAAACCTTAGCCATAACCCTAACCCTCACCCTATCTTAAACTTCACCCTATCCCTAACCTAAAACTCACCCTGACTTTAACCCTAACCCTCCCCATAAACCTAACCCTCACCTTAACCTTGACCCACCTGTAACCCGAAACCTAACCCTTACAATAACTCTGACCCTAATCCTCGCCCTAAACCTAATTCTAATTCTAACCCTGACCATAACCCTAACCTAACCTCAACCCTATCTTTAAGCCTACCATAAACTTAAACCTAACCCTAACCCTTAACCTTAACTCTAACCCTAACCCTAGCCCTAACCCTAACCTGAACGGTAACACTTACCCAGAACCCTCACCTTAACTGTAAATGTAACTCTAACTCTTACCCTAACCCTAAACTTAACCCTAATTATAACCTTAACCTAAACCTAACTGAAACAGTAACCCTTAACCCTAACTCTAATCCTAATCCTTAGCCTAAAACTAACCTTAACCCTAAACCTAACCCTAACCACTGACCCTAACTCTAACCCTAACCCTGAGCCGAACCCTCACCCTTAACCAGAATTTCACCCTAAAGCATAACGCTAAGCGTACCCTCACTTCATTCAAACCCGAACCCTAAGCAAAACTAACACTAACACTACACGTAACCCTAACCCTAAACCTAACCCTAACCCTGACTCTGACCTGAACCCAAACCCCTAACCCCAACCCTCTCGCTTCACATAAACTTCTCTGTAACCCTAGCCCTAAAACTAAACGTAACACTACATCTCCCCTAACCCTGACCGTACCATAAACGTAACCCTAACTCTAAACTCAAAACTAACCCTGACCCTAACCCTAACTCTAACCCTAATCCTAACCCTAAAACTTACCCTACACACTCAGCTTCAATGGAAACCTAGCACTAACCCTCATCTTACCATCTAAACCTAACCTCAACCCTTAACCTAACCCTATCTATAACCTTCACCTAGCCCTAAACCTAAACATGACTTAACCCTAACACTAACCCTAACCCTAAATCTAAACCTAACCTTAACCCTACACTTAATCCTAACCTAAGCTCTAACCCTAACCCCTAACGCTAACCCTAAGCTCAACCCTCACCCTTCAATTAAACTTTACCCCAGCTGTAGCCCTAACCCTAAGCCGAACCCTAAACCTGACCCTAACATTAACCCAAACACCTAACCCTAACCCTAAGCCTAATCCTAAACCTAACCCTAACCTTAACCCAAATGCCTAACCCTAACCCTAACCCTCATCCTTAACCTAAACTTCACCCTAAACCTAAGGCTAACCCTAACCCTGAAAGTAAAGCTAAGCCTTAACTATCCCCTAACTCTAGCCCTGACCCTAAACCTAATGCTAACCCTAGCCCTAACAGTAACACCCTAAAACATCAGCTTAATGGAAACTTAACACTAACCCTCCCATGAACCCCTAACCCTAACCCTACCCCGCATCCTACACCTAACCCAGACCTAAACCTAACCCTTTCTCTAACCCTAAATTAACCCTAACCTTAACTCTACCCTAACCCTAACAACAACTCTGAACCTGACCATAACCATCATCCTAAACCCTAGCACTAACTCCAACTCTAAATCTAACCCTAAGCTAGCCCTACCCTTTACCGTAAACCTAGCCTTAACCCTAACCTTACCCCTACCCAAACCCTAACGCTATACCTAACCCGAACACTAACCTTAACCCTACTCTAACCTTAAGCCTAACCCTGACTATTAACTGAAACTTCACCCTAACCCTAAGCCTAACTCTAACTCTAACCCTAACCATAACAATTACCCTAAACCCTCGCCTTAACTGTAAACCTAACCCTAACCCTCACCCTAATCCTTAACCGTATCCCCAACCCTAAACCTAACGCTATCCCCAAACTTATCCCTAACCCTAACCCTAATACGAACAGTAACCCAAATCTAACCCTAGCCCTAATATTAAACCTAAACTTAGATCTACCCTAACCATAAACCTAACCCTAACACCCTAAACCTAACGTCTAACACCGTCTATAATCCTAACCCTTACCATAACCCTCACCCTTAACCTAAACTTCACACTAACCCTAAACCTAACCTAACGCTGACCCTAGACATAACGCCTAACCCTCACCGAACCCTAAACCTATCCTTAACACTAACCTGCACACAAACCCAAACCCTAGCCCTCACCATAAAAATAACCCTCACCCTATCCTGAACTTCATCCAAACACTAACCATAACCTTAACCCTAAACCTAGACCTAACCCAAACCCTAACCTTAAACCTAACTCTAAGAATAACGCTAGTCCATCTGTAACCCTAAACCGAACACTTACAATAGCCCTGAACCTAACCCTAAAATAATCCTAATCCTAACCCTAGACCTAATCCTAACCCTACCCCTAACCCTGACCCTAAATAGAACACTAAGTCTAACCCTCAACATGGACCTAAACCTAATTCTTACCCTACACCTAACCCTAATCCTAAACCAAACCCTAACTCTGACTATAACCCTAATCGTAACAATTACCCTAAACCCTCACCTTAACTGCAAAACTAACCGTAACCCGCACCCTAAATCCTAACCGTATCCCACAACCCTAACCCTAATGCTATCCCTAACCCTAACCCTAACATTAACCTGAAACCCCTGAGCCCTAATGATAAACCTAACCCTAACACAAACCCTAACCCTAACACCAAAGCCTAGCAAAAACCTTAACACTAACTCTCACCCTAACTCTAACACTAACCCGAAACCGAATCATGCACCTAACCCCAAGCCTAAACCAAACCTAACCATGACCAGAACCGCAAGGCCTAACCGGAACCCTCACCCAAACCCTAACCCTAAACTACACCTCTAACCCCTAACGCCTTATCATAACGGTAATCCTAACCCTAACCAACCCTAACCCTAAAACTAACCCTCACCCCAACCACAAAGCCTAACACAACCATGACCCTAACCCTAAACGTAACACTAAACTTAACCCTAACCTTAAATCTAACCCTAACCCTAAAACTGAACACAACCCCTGAACGTAACCCTAACCCTGAACATAACCTTAACACTAACCTGAAAACAAGCCCAAACCTTAGCCATAACCCTAACCCTCACCCTATCTTAAACTTCACCCTATCCCTAACCTAAAACTCACCTTGACTTTAACCCTAACCCTCCCCATAAACCTAACCCTCACCTTAACCTTGGCCCACCTGTAACCCGAAACCTAACCCTTACAATAACTCTGACCCTAATCCTCGCCCTAAACCTAATTCTAATTCTAACCCTGACCCTAACCCTAACCTAACCTCAACCCTATCTTTAAGCCTACCATAAACTTAAACCTAACCCTAACCCTTAACCTTAACTCTAACCCTAACCCTAGCCCTAACCCTAACCTTAACGGTAACACTTACCCAGAACCCTCACCTTAACTGTAAATGTAACTCTAACTCTTACCCTAACCCTAAACTTAACCCTAATTATAACCTTAACCTAAACCTAACTGAAACAGTAACCCTTAACCCTAACTCTAATCCTAATCCTTAGCCTAAAACTAACCTTAACCCTAAACCTAACCCTAACCACTGACCCTAACTCTAACCCTAACCCTGAGCCGAACCCTCACCCTTAACCAGAATTTCACCCTAAAGCATAACGCTAAGCGTACCCTAACTTCATTCAAACCCGAACCCTAAGCAAAACTAACACTAACACTACACGTAACCCTAACCCTAAACCTAACCCTAACCCTGACTCTGACCTGAACCCAAACCCCTAACCCCAACCCTCTCGCTTCACATAAACTTCTCTGTAACCCTAGCCCTAAAACTAAACGTAACACTAAATCTCCCCTAACCCTGACCGTACCATAAACGTAACCCTAACTCTAAACTCAAAACTAACCCTGACCCTAACCCTAACTCTAACCCTAATCCTAACCCTAAAACTTACCCTACACACTCAGCTTCAATGGAAACCTAGCACTAACCCTCATCTTACCATCTAAACCTAACCTCAACCCTTAACCTAACCCTATCTATAACCTTCACCTAGCCCTAAACCTAAACATGACTTAACCCTAACACTAACTCTAACCCTAAATCTAAACCTAACCTTAACCCTACACTTAATCCTAACCTAAGCTCTAACCCTAACCCCTAACGCTAACCCTAAGCTCAACCCTCACCCTTCAATTAAACTTTACCCCAGCTGTAGCCCTAACCCTAAGCCGAACCCTAAACCTGACCCTAACATTAACCCAAACACCTAACCCTAACCCTAAGCCTAATCCTAAACCTAACCCTAACCTTAACCCAAATGCCTAACCCTAACCCTAACCCTCATCCTTAACCTAAACTTCACCCTAAACCTAAGGCTAACCCTAACCCTGAAAGTAAAGCTAAGCCTTAACTATCCCCTAACTCTAGCCCTGACCCTAAACCTAATGCTAACCCTAGCCCTAACAGTAACACCCTAAAACATCAGCTTAATGGAAACTTAACACTAACCCTCCCATGAACCCCTAACCCTAACCCTACCCCGCATCCTACACCTAACCCAGACCTAAACCTAACCCTTTCTCTAACCCTAAATTAACCCTAACCTTAACTCTACCCTAACCCTAACAACAACTCTGAACCTGACCATAACCATCATCCTAAACCCTAGCACTAACTCCAACTCTAAATCTAACCCTAAGCTAGCCCTACCCTTTACCGTAAACCTAGCCTTAACCCTAACCTTACCCCTACCCAAACCCTAACGCTATACCTAACCCGAACACTAACCTTAACCCTACTCTAACCTTAAGCCTAACCCTGACTATTAACTGAAACTTCACCCTAACCCTAAGCCTAACTCTAACTCTAACCCTAACCATAACAATTACCCTAAACCCTCGCCTTAACTGTAAACCTAACCCTAACCCTCACCCTAATCCTTAACCGTATCCCCAACCCTAAACCTAACGCTATCCCCAAACTTATCCCTAACCCTAACCCTAATACGAACAGTAACCCAAATCTAACCCTAACCCTAATATTAAACCTAAACTTAGATCTACCCTAACCATAAACCTAACCCTAACACCCTAAACCTAACGTCTAACACCGTCTATAATCCTAACCCTTACCATAACCCTCACCCTTAACCTAAACTTCACACTAACCCTAAACCTAACCTAACGCTGACCCTAGACATAACGCCTAACCCTCACCGAACCCTAAACCTATCCTTAACACTAACCTGCACACAAACCCAAACCCTAGCCCTCACCATAAAAATAACCCTCACCCTATCCTGAACTTCATCCAAACACTAACCATAACCTTAACCCTAAACCTAGACCTAACCCAAACCCTAACCTTAAACCTAACTCTAAGAATAACGCTAGTCCATCTGTAACCCTAAACCGAACACTTACAATAGCCCTGAACCTAACCCTAAAATAATCCTAATCCTAACCCTAGACCTAATCCTAACCCTACCCCTAACCCTGACCCTAAATAGAACACTAAGTCTAACCCTCAACATGGACCTAAACCTAATTCTCACCCTACACCTAACCCTAATCCTAAACCAAACCCTAACTGACTATAACCCTAATCGTAACAATTACCCTAAACCCTCACCTTAACTGCAAAACTAACCGTAACCCGCACCCTAAATCCTAACCGTATCCCACAACCCTAACCCTAATGCTATCCCTAACCCTAACCCTAACATTAACCTGAAACCCCTGAGCCCTAATGATAAACCTAACCCTAACACAAACCCTAACCCTAACACCAAAGCCTAGCAAAAACCTTAACACTAACTCTCACCCTAACTCTAACACTAACCCGAAACCGAATCATGCACCTAACCCCAAGCCTAAACCAAACCTAACCATGACCAGAACCGCAAGGCCTAACCGGAACCCTCACCCAAACCCTAACCCTAAACTACACCTCTAACCCCTAACGCCTTATCATAACGGTAATCCTAACCCTAACCAACCCTAACCCTAAAACTAACCCTCACCCCAACCACAAAGCCTAACACAACCATGACCCTAACCCTAAACGTAACACTAAACTTAACCCTAACCTTAAATCTAACCCTAACCCTAAAACTGAACACAACCCCTGAACGTAACCCTAACCCTGAACATAACCTTAACACTAACCTGAAAACAAGCCCAAACCTTAGCCATAACCCTAACCCTCACCCTATCTTAAACTTCACCCTATCCCTAACCTAAAACTCACCCTGACTTTAACCCTAACCCTCCCCATAAACCTAACCCTCACCTTAACCTTGGCCCACCTGTAACCCGAAACCTAACCCTTACAATAACTCTGACCCTAATCCTCGCCCTAAACCTAATTCTAATTCTAACCCTGACCCTAACCCTAACCTAACCTCAACCCTATCTTTAAGCCTACCATAAACTTAAACCTAACTCTAACCCTTAACCTTAACTCTAACCCTAACCCTAGCCCTAACCCTAACCTTAACGGTAACACTTACCCAGAACCCTCACCTTAACTGTAAATGTAACTCTAACTCTTACCCTAACCCTAAACTTAACCCTAATTATAACCTTAACCTAAACCTAACTGAAACAGTAACCCTTAACCCTAACTCTAATCCTAATCCTTAGCCTAAAACTAACCTTAACCCTAAACCTAACCCTAACCACTGACCCTAACTCTAACCCTAACCCTGAGCCGAACCCTCACCCTTAACCAGAATTTCACCCTAAAGCATAACGCTAAGCGTACCCTAACTTCATTCAAACCCGAACCCTAAGCAAAACTAACACTAACACTACACGTAACCCTAACCCTAAACCTAACCCTAACCCTGACTCTGACCTGAACCCAAACCCCTAACCCCAACCCTCTCGCTTCACATAAACTTCTCTGTAACCCTAGCCCTAAAACTAAACGTAACACTACATCTCCCCTAACCCTGACCGTACCATAAACGTAACCCTAACTCTAAACTCAAAACTAACCCTGACCCTAACCCTAACTCTAACCCTAATCCTAACCCTAAAACTTACCCTACACACTCAGCTTCAATGGAAACCTAGCACTAACCCTCATCTTACCATCTAAACCTAACCTCAACCCTTAACCTAACCCTATCTATAACCTTCACCTAGCCCTAAACCTAAACATGACTTAACCCTAACACTAACCCTAACCCTAAATCTAAACCTAACCTTAACCCTACACTTAATCCTAACCTAAGCTCTAACCCTAACCCCTAACGCTAACCCTAAGCTCAACCCTCACCCTTCAATTAAACTTTACCCCAGCTGTAGCCCTAACCCTAAGCCGAACCCTAAACCTGACCCTAACATTAACCCAAACACCTAACCCTAACCCTAAGCCTAATCCTAAACCTAACCCTAACCTTAACCCAAATGCCTAACCCTAACCCTAACCCTCATCCTTAACCTAAACTTCACCCTAAACCTAAGGCTAACCCTAACCCTGAAAGTAAAGCTAAGCCTTAACTATCCCCTAACTCTAGCCCTGACCCTAAACCTAATGCTAACCCTAGCCCTAACAGTAACACCCTAAAACATCAGCTTAATGTAAACTTAACACTAACCCTCCCATGAACCCCTAACCCTAACCCTACCCCGCATCCTACACCTAACCCAGACCTAAACCTAACCCTTTCTCTAACCCTAAATTAACCCTAACCTTAACTCTACCCTAACCCTAACAACAACTCTGAACCTGACCATAACCATCATCCTAAACCCTAGCACTAACTCCAACTCTAAATCTAACCCTAAGCTAGCCCTACCCTTTACCGTAAACCTAGCCTTAACCCTAACCTTACCCCTACCCAAACCCTAACGCTATACCTAACCCGAACACTAACCTTAACCCTACTCTAACCTTAAGCCTAACCCTGACTATTAACTGAAACTTCACCCTAACCCTAAGCCTAACTCTAACTCTAACCCTAACCATAACAATTACCCTAAACCCTCGCCTTAACTGTAAACCTAACCCTAACCCTCACCCTAATCCTTAACCGTATCCCCAACCCTAAACCTAACGCTATCCCCAAACTTATCCCTAACCCTAACCCTAATACGAACAGTAACCCAAATCTAACCCTAACCCTAATATTAAACCTAAACTTAGATCTACCCTAACCATAAACCTAACCCTAACACCCTAAACCTAACGTCTAACACCGTCTATAATCCTAACCCTTACCATAACCCTCACCCTTAACCTAAACTTCACACTAACCCTAAACCTAACCTAACGCTGACCCTAGACATAACGCCTAACCCTCACCGAACCCTAAACCTATCCTTAACACTAACCTGCACACAAACCCAAACCCTAGCCCTCACCATAAAAATAACCCTCACCCTATCCTGAACTTCATCCAAACACTAACCATAACCTTAACCCTAAACCTAGACCTAACCCAAACCCTAACCTTAAACCTAACTCTAAGAATAACGCTAGTCCATCTGTAACCCTAAACCGAACACTTACAATAGCCCTGAACCTAACCCTAAAATAATCCTAATCCTAACCCTAGACCTAATCCTAACCCTACCCCTAACCCTGACCCTAAATAGAACACTAAGTCTAACCCTCAACATGGACCTAAACCTAATTCTTACCCTACACCTAACCCTAATCCTAAACCAAACCCTAACTCTGACTATAACCCTAATCGTAACAATTACCCTAAACCCTCACCTTAACTGCAAAACTAACCGTAACCCGCACCCTAAATCCTAACCGTATCCCACAACCCTAACCCTAATGCTATCCCTAACCCTAACCCTAACATTAACCTGAAACCCCTGAGCCCTAATGATAAACCTAACCCTAACACAAACCCTAACCCTAACACCAAAGCCTAGCAAAAACCTTAACACTAACTCTCACCCTAACTCTAACACTAACCCGAAACCGAATCATGCACCTAACCCCAAGCCTAAACCAAACCTAACCATGACCAGAACCGCAAGGCCTAACCGGAACCCTCACCCAAACCCTAACCCTAAACTACACCTCTAACCCCTAACGCCTTATCATAACGGTAATCCTAACCCTAACCAACCCTAACCCTAAAACTAACCCTCACCCCAACCACAAAGCCTAACACAACCATGACCCTAACCCTAAACGTAACACTAAACTTAACCCTAACCTTAAATCTAACCCTAACCCTAAAACTGAACACAACCCCTGAACGTAACCCTAACCCTGAACATAACCTTAACACTAACCTGAAAACAAGCCCAAACCTTAGCCATAACCCTAACCCTCACCCTATCTTAAACTTCACCCTATCCCTAACCTAAAACTCACCCTGACTTTAACCCTAACCCTCCCCATAAACCTAACCCTCACCTTAACCTTGGCCCATCTGTAACCCGAAAACTAACCCTTACAATAACTCTGACCCTAATCCTCGCCCTAAACCTAATTCTAATTCTAACCCTGACCCTGACCCTAACCCTAACCTAACCTCAACCCTATCTTTAAGCCTACCATAAACTTCAACCTAACCCTAACCCTTAACCTTAACTCTAACCCTAACCCTAGCCCTAACCCTAACCTTAATGGTAACACTTACCCAGAACCCTCACCTTAACTGTAAATGTAACTCTAACTCTTACCCTAACCCTAAACTTAACCCTAATTATAACCTTAACCTAAACCTAACTGAAACAGTAACCCTTAACCCTAACTCTAATCCTAATCCTTAGCCTAAAACTAACCTTAACCCTAAACCTAACCCTAACCACTGACCCTAACTCTAACCCTAACCCTGAGCCGAACCCTCACCCTTAACCAGAATTTCACCCTAAAGCATAACGCTAAGCGTACCCTCACTTCATTCAAACCCGAACCCTAAGCAAAACTAACACTAACACTACACGTAACCCTAACCCTAAACCTAACCCTAACCCTGACTCTGACCTGAACCCAAACCCCTAACCCCAACCCTCTCGCTTCACATAAACTTCTCTGTAACCCTAGCCCTAAAACTAAACGTAACACTAAATCTCCCCTAACCCTGACCGTACCATAAACGTAACCCTAACTCTAAACTCAAAACTAACCCTGACCCTAACCCTAACTCTAACCCTAATCCTAACCCTAAAACTTACCCTACACACTCAGCTTCAATGGAAACCTAGCACTAACCCTCATCTTACCATCTAAACCTAACCTCAACCCTTAACCTAACCCTATCTATAACCTTCACCTAGCCCTAAACCTAAACATGACTTAACCCTAACACTAACCCTAACCCTAAATCTAAACCTAACCTTAACCCTACACTTAATCCTAACCTAAGCTCTAACCCTAACCCCTAACGCTAACCCTAAGCTCAACCCTCACCCTTCAATTAAACTTTACCCCAGCTGTAGCCCTAACCCTAAGCCGAACCCTAAACCTGACCCTAACATTAACCCAAACACCTAACCCTAACCCTAAGCCTAATCCTAAACCTAACCCTAACCTTAACCCAAATGCCTAACCCTAACCCTAACCCTCATCCTTAACCTAAACTTCACCCTAAACCTAAGGCTAACCCTAACCCTGAAAGTAAAGCTAACCCTTAACTATCCCCTAACTCTAGCCCTGACCCTAAACCTAATGCTAACCCTAGCCCTAACAGTAACACCCTAAAACATCAGCTTAATGGAAACTTAACACTAACCCTCCCATGAACCCCTAACCCTAACCCTACCCCGCATCCTACACCTAACCCAGACCTAAACCTAACCCTTTCTCTAACCCTAAATTAACCCTAACCTTAACTCTACCCTAACCCTAACAACAACTCTGAACCTGACCATAACCATCATCCTAAACCCTAGCACTAACTCCAACTCTAAATCTAACCCTAAGCTAGCCCTACCCTTTACCGTAAACCTAGCCTTAACCCTAACCTTACCCCTACCCAAACCCTAACGCTATACCTAACCCGAACACTAACCTTAACCCTACTCTAACCTTAAGCCTAACCCTGACTATTAACTGAAACTTCACCCTAACCCTAAGCCTAACTCTAACTCTAACCCTAACCACAACAATTACCCTAAACCCTCGCCTTAACTGTAAACCTAACCCTAACCCTCACCCTAATCCTTAACCGTATCCCCAACCCTAAACCTAACGCTATCCCCAAACTTATCCCTAACCCTAACCCTAATACGAACAGTAACCCAAATCTAACCCTAACCCTAATATTAAACCTAAACTTAGATCCACCCTAACCATAAACCTAACCCTAACACCCTAAACCTAACGTCTAACACCGTCTATAATCCTAACCCTTACCATAACCCTCACCCTTAAACTAAACTTCACACTAACCCTAAACCTAACCTAACGCTGACCCTAGACATAACGCCTAACCCTCACCGAACCCTAAACCTATCCTTAACACTAACCTGCACACAAACCCAAACCCTAGCCCTCACCATAAAAATAACCCTCACCCTATCCTGAACTTCATCCAAACACTAACCATAACCTTAACCCTAAACCTAGACCTAACCCAAACCCTAACCTTAAACCTAACTCTAAGAATAACGCTAGTCCATCTGTAACCCTAAACCGAACACTTACAATAGCCCTGAACCTAACCCTAAAATAATCCTAATCCTAACCCTAGACCTAATCCTAACCCTACCCCTAACCCTGACCCTAAATAGAACACTAAGTCTAACCCTCAACATGGACCTAAACCTAATTCTTACCCTACACCTAACCCTAATCCTAAACCAAACCCTAACTCTGACTATAACCCTAATCGTAACAATTACCCTAAACCCTCACCTTAACTGGAAAACTAACCGTAACCCGCACCCTAAATCCTAACCGTATCCCACAACCCTAACCCTAATGCTATCCCTAACCCTAACCCTAACATTAACCTGAAACCCCTGAGCCCTAATGATAAACCTAACCCTAACACAAACCCTAACCCTAACACCAAAGCCTAGCAAAAACCTTAACACTAACTCTCACCCTAACTCTAACACTAACCCGAAACCGAATCATGCACCTAACCCCAAGCCTAAACCAAACCTAACCATGACCAGAACCGCAAGGCCTAACCGGAACCCTCACCCAAACCCTAACCCTAAACTACACCTCTAACCCCTAACGCCTTATCATAACGGTAATCCTAACCCTAACCAACCCTAACCCTAAAACTAACCCTCACCCCAACCACAAAGCCTAACACAACCATGACCCTAACCCTAAACGTAACACTAAACTTAACCCTAACCTTAAATCTAACCCTAACCCTAAAACTGAACACAACCCCTGAACGTAACCCTAACCCTGAACATAACCTTAACACTAACCTGAAAACAAGCCCAAACCTTAGCCATAACCCTAACCCTCACCCTATCTTAAACTTCACCCTATCCCTAACCTAAAACTCACCCTGACTTTAACCCTAACCCTCCCCATAAACCTAACCCTCACCTTAACCTTGGCCCACCTGTAACCCGAAACCTAACCCTTACAATAACTCTGACCCTAATCCTCGCCCTAAACCTAATTCTAATTCTAACCCTGACCCTAACCCTAACCTAACCTCAACCCTATCTTTAAGCCTACCATAAACTTAAACCTAACCCTAACCCTTAACCTTAACTCTAACCCTAACCCTAGCCCTAACCCTAACCTTAACGGTAACACTTACCCAGAACCCTCACCTTAACTGTAAATGTAACTCTAACTCTTACCCTAACCCTAAACTTAACCCTAATTATAACCTTAACCTAAACCTAACTGAAACAGTAACCCTTAACCCTAACTCTAATCCTAATCCTTAGCCTAAAACTAACCTTAACCCTAAACCTAACCCTAACCACTGACCCTAACTCTAACCCTAACCCTGAGCCGAACCCTCACCCTTAACCAGAATTTCACCCTAAAGCATAACGCTAAGCGTACCCTCACTTCATTCAAACCCGAACCCTAAGCAAAACTAACACTAACACTACACGTAACCCTAACCCTAAACCTAACCCTAACCCTGACTCTGACCTGAACCCAAACCCCTAACCCCAACCCTCTCGCTTCACATAAACTTCTCTGTAACCCTAGCCCTAAAACTAAACGTAACACTAAATCTCCCCTAACCCTGACGGTACCATAAACGTAACCCTAACTCTAAACTCAAAACTAACCCTGACCCTAACCCTAACTCTAACCCTAATCCTAACCCTAAAACTTACCCTACACACTCAGCTTCAATGGAAACCTAGCACTAACCCTCATCTTACCATCTAAACCTAACCTCAACCCTTAACCTAACCCTATCTATAACCTTCACCTAGCCCTAAACCTAAACATGACTTAACCCTAACACTAACCCTAACCCTAAATCTAAACCTAACCTTAACCCTACACTTAATCCTAACCTAAGCTCTAACCCTAACCCCTAACGCTAACCCTAAGCTCAACCCTCACCCTTCAATTAAACTTTACCCCAGCTGTAGCCCTAACCCTAAGCCGAACCCTAAACCTGACCCTAACATTAACCCAAACACCTAACCCTAACCCTAAGCCTAATCCTAAACCTAACCCTAACCTTAACCCAAATGCCTAACCCTAACCCTAACCCTCATCCTTAACCTAAACTTCACCCTAAACCTAAGGCTAACCCTAACCCTGAAAGTAAAGCTAAGCCTTAACTATCCCCTAACTCTAGCCCTGACCCTAAACCTAATGCTAACCCTAGCCCTAACAGTAACACCCTAAAACATCAGCTTAATGGAAACTTAACACTAACCCTCCCATGAACCCCTAACCCTAACCCTACCCCGCATCCTACACCTAACCCAGACCTAAACCTAACCCTTTCTCTAACCCTAAATTAACCCTAACCTTAACTCTACCCTAACCCTAACAACAACTCTGAACCTGACCATAACCATCATCCTAAACCCTAGCACTAACTCCAACTCTAAATCTAACCCTAAGCTAGCCCTACCCTTTACCGTAAACCTAGCCTTAACCCTAACCTTACCCCTACCCAAACCCTAACGCTATACCTAACCCGAACACTAACCTTAACCCTACTCTAACCTTAAGCCTAACCCTGACTATTAACTGAAACTTCACCCTAACCCTAAGCCTAACTCTAACTCTAACCCTAACCATAACAATTACCCTAAACCCTCGCCTTAACTGTAAACCTAACCCTAACCCTCACCCTAATCCTTAACCGTATCCCCAACCCTAAACCTGACGCTATCCCCAAACTTATCCCTAACCCTAACCCTAATACGAACAGTAACCCAAATCTAACCCTAACCCTAATATTAAACCTAAACTTAAATCTACCCTAACCATAAACCTAACCCTAACACCCTAAACCTAACGTCTAACACCGTCTGTAATCCTAACCCTTACCATAACCCTCACCCTTAACCTAAACTTCACACTAACCCTAAACCTAACCTAACGCTGACCCTAGACATAACGCCTAACCCTCACCGAACCCTAAACCTATCCTTAACACTAACCTGCACACAAACCCAAACCCTAGCCCTCACCATAAAAATAACCCTCACCCTATCCTGAACTTCATCCAAACACTAACCATAACCTTAACCCTAAACCTAGACCTAACCCAAACCCTAACCTTAAACCTAACTCTAAGAATAACGCTAGTCCATCTGTAACCCTAAACCGAACACTTACAATAGCCCTGAACCTAACCCTAAAATAATCCTAATCCTAACCCTAGACCTAATCCTAACCCTACCCCTAACCCTGACCCTAAATAGAACACTAAGTCTAACCCTCAACATGGACCTAAACCTAATTCTTACCCTACACCTAACCCTAATCCTAAACCAAACCCTAACTCTGACTATAACCCTAATCGTAACAATTACCCTAAACCCTCACCTTAACTGCAAAACTAACCGTAACCCGCACCCTAAATCCTAACCGTATCCCACAACCCTAACCCTAATGCTATCCCTAACCCTAACCCTAACATTAACCTGAAACCCCTGAGCCCTAATGATAAACCTAACCCTAACACAAACCCTAACCCTAACACCAAAGCCTAGCAAAAACCTTAACACTAACTCTCACCCTAACTCTAACACTAACCCGAAACCGAATCATGCACCTAACCCTAAGCCTAAACCAAACCTAACCATGACCAGAACCGCAAGGCCTAACCGGAACCCTCACCCAAACCCTAACCCTAAACTACACCTCTAACCCCTAACGCCTTATCATAACGGTAATCCTAACCCTAACCAACCCTAACCCTAAAACTAACCCTCACCCCAACCACAAAGCCTAACACAACCATGACCCTAAGCCTAAACGTAACACTAAACTTAACCCTAACCTTAAATCTAACCCTAACCCTAAAACTGAACACAACCCCTGAACGTAACCCTAACCCTGAACATAACCTTAACACTAACCTGAAAACAAGCCCAAACCTTAGCCATAACCCTAACCCTCACCCTATCTTAAACTTCACCCTATCCCTAACCTAAAACTCACCCTGACTTTAACCCTAACCCTCCCCATAAACCTAACCCTCACCTTAACCTTGACCCACCTGTAACCCGAAACCTAACCCTTACAATAACTCTGACCCTAATCCTCGCCCTAAACCTAATTCTAATTCTAACCCTGACCATAACCCTAACCTAACCTCAACCCTATCTTTAAGCCTACCATAAACTTAAACCTAACCCTAACCCTTAACCTTAACTCTAACCCTAACCCTAGCCCTAACCCTAACCTTAACGGTAACACTTACCCAGAACCCTCACCTTAACTGTAAATGTAACTCTAACTCTTACCCTAACCCTAAACTTAACCCTAATTATAACCTTAACCTAAACCTAACTGAAACAGTAACCCTTAACCCTAACTCTAATCCTAATCCTTAGCCTAAAACTAACCTTAACCCTAAACCTAACCCTAACCACTGACCCTAACTCTAACCCTAACCCTGAGCCGAACCCTCACCCTTAACCAGAATTTCACCCTAAAGCATAACGCTAAGCGTACCCTCACTTCATTCAAACCCGAACCCTAAGCAAAACTAACACTAACACTACACGTAACCCTAACCCTAAACCTAACCCTAACCCTGACTCTGACCTGAACCCAAACCCCTAACCCCAACCCTCTCGCTTCACATAAACTTCTCTGTAACCCTAGCCCTAAAACTAAACGTAACACTAAATCTCCCCTAACCCTGACCGTACCATAAACGTAACCCTAACTCTAAACTCAAAACTAACCCTGACCCTAACCCTAACTCTAACCCTAATCCTAACCCTAAAACTTACCCTACACACTCAGCTTCAATGGAAACCTAGCACTAACCCTCATCTTACCATCTAAACCTAACCTCAACCCTTAACCTAACCCTATCTATAACCTTCACCTAGCCCTAAACCTAAACATGACTTAACCCTAACACTAACCCTAACCCTAAATCTAAACCTAACCTTAACCCTACACTTAATCCTAACCTAAGCTCTAACCCTAACCCCTAACGCTAACCCTAAGCTCAACCCTCACCCTTCAATTAAACTTTACCCCAGCTGTAGCCCTAACCCTAAGCCGAACCCTAAACCTGACCCTAACATTAACCCAAACACCTAACCCTAACCCTAAGCCTAATCCTAAACCTAACCCTAACCTTAACCCAAATGCCTAACCCTAACCCTAACCCTCATCCTTAACCTAAACTTCACCCTAAACCTAAGGCTAACCCTAACCCTGAAAGTAAAGCTAAGCCTTAACTATCCCCTAACTCTAGCCCTGACCCTAAACCTAATGCTAACCCTAGCCCTAACAGTAACACCCTAAAACATCAGCTTAATGGAAACTTAACACTAACCCTCCCATGAACCCCTAACCCTGACCCTACCCCGCATCCTACACCTAACCCAGACCTAAACCTAACCCTTTCTCTAACCCTAAATTAACCCTAACCTTAACTCTACCCTAACCCTAACAACAACTCTGAACCTGACCATAACCATCATCCTAAACCCTAGCACTAACTCCAACTCTAAATCTAACCCTAAGCTAGCCCTACCCTTTACCGTAAACCTAGCCTTAACCCTAACCTTACCCCTACCCAAACCCTAACGCTATACCTAACCCGAACACTAACCTTAACCCTACTCTAACCTTAAGCCTAACCCTGACTATTAACTGAAACTTCACCCTAACCCTAAGCCTAACTCTAACTCTAACCCTAACCATAACAATTACCCTAAACCCTCGCCTTAACTGTAAACCTAACCCTAACCCTCACCCTAATCCTTAACCGTATCCCCAACCCTAAACCTGACGCTATCCCCAAACTTATCCCTAACCCTAACCCTAATACGAACAGTAACCCAAATCTAACCCTAACCCTAATATTAAACCTAAACTTAAATCTACCCTAACCATAAACCTAACCCTAACACCCTAAACCTAACGTCTAACACCGTCTATAATCCTAACCCTTACCATAACCCTCACCCTTAACCTAAACTTCACACTAACCCTAAACCTAACCTAACGCTGACCCTAGACATAACGCCTAACCCTCACCGAACCCTAAACCTATCCTTAACACTAACCTGCACACAAACCCAAACCCTAGCCCTCACCATAAAAATAACCCTCACCCTATCCTGAACTTCATCCAAACACTAACCATAACCTTAACCCTAAACCTAGACCTAACCCAAACCCTAACCTTAAACCTAACTCTAAGAATAACGCTAGTCCATCTGTAACCCTAAACCGAACACTTACAATAGCCCTGAACCTAACCCTAAAATAATCCTAATCCTAACCCTAGACCTAATCCTAACCCTACCCCTAACCCTGACCCTAAATAGAACACTAAGTCTAACCCTCAACATGGACCTAAACCTAATTCTTACCCTACACCTAACCCTAATCCTAAACCAAACCCTAACTCTGACTATAACCCTAATCGTAACAATTACCCTAAACCCTCACCTTAACTGGAAAACTAACCGTAACCCGCACCCTAAATCCTAACCGTATCCCACAACCCTAACCCTAATGCTATCCCTAACCCTAACCCTAACATTAACCTGAAACCCCTGAGCCCTAATGATAAACCTAACCCTAACACAAACCCTAACCCTAACACCAAAGCCTAGCAAAAACCTTAACACTAACTCTCACCCTAACTCTAACACTAACCCGAAACCGAATCATGCACCTAACCCCAAGCCTAAACCAAACCTAACCATGACCAGAACCGCAAGGCCTAACCGGAACCCTCACCCAAACCCTAACCCTAAACTACACCTCTAACCCCTAACGCCTTATCATAACGGTAATCCTAACCCTAACCAACCCTAACCCTAAAACTAACCCTCACCCCAACCACAAAGCCTAACACAACCATGACCCTAAGCCTAAACGTAACACTAAACTTAACCCTAACCTTAAATCTAACCCTAACCCTAAAACTGAACACAACCCCTGAACGTAACCCTAACCCTGAACATAACCTTAACACTAACCTGAAAACAAGCCCAAACCTTAGCCATAACCCTAACCCTCACCCTATCTTAAACTTCACCCTATCCCTAACCTAAAACTCACCCTGACTTTAACCCTAACCCTCCCCATAAACCTAACCCTCACCTTAACCTTGGCCCACCTGTAACCCGAAACCTAACCCTTACAATAACTCTGACCCTAATCCTCGCCCTAAACCTAATTCTAATTCTAACCCTGACCCTAACCCTAACCTAACCTCAACCCTATCTTTAAGCCTACCATAAACTTAAACCTAACCCTAACCCTTAACCTTAACTCTAACCCTAACCCTAGCCCTAACCCTAACCTGAACGGTAACACTTACCCAGAACCCTCACCTTAACTGTAAATGTAACTCTAACTCTTACCCTAACCCTAAACTTAACCCTAATTATAACCTTAACCTAAACCTAACTGAAACAGTAACCCTTAACCCTAACTCTAATCCTAATCCTTAGCCTAAAACTAACCTTAACCCTAAACCTAACCCTAACCACTGACCCTAACTCTAACCCTAACCCTGAGCCGAACCCTCACCCTTAACCAGAATTTCACCCTAAAGCATAACGCTAAGCGTACCCTCACTTCATTCAAACCCGAACCCTAAGCAAAACTAACACTAACACTACACGTAACCCTAACCCTAAACCTAACCCTAACCCTGACTCTGACCTGAACCCAAACCCCTAACCCCAACCCTCTCGCTTCACATAAACTTCTCTGTAACCCTAGCCCTAAAACTAAACGTAACACTAAATCTCCCCTAACCCTGACCGTACCATAAACGTAACCCTAACTCTAAACTCAAAACTAACCCTGACCCTAACCCTAACTCTAACCCTAATCCTAACCCTAAAACTTACCCTACACACTCAGCTTCAATGGAAACCTAGCACTAACCCTCATCTTACCATCTAAACCTAACCTCAACCCTTAACCTAACCCTATCTATAACCTTCACCTAGCCCTAAACCTAAACATGACTTAACCCTAACACTAACCCTAACCCTAAATCTAAACCTAACCTTAACCCTACACTTAATCCTAACCTAAGCTCTAACCCTAACCCCTAACGCTAACCCTAAGCTCAACCCTCACCCTTCAATTAAACTTTACCCCAGCTGTAGCCCTAACCCTAAGCCGAACCCTAAACCTGACCCTAACATTAACCCAAACACCTAACCCTAACCCTAAGCCTAATCCTAAACCTAACCCTAACCTTAACCCAAATGCCTAACCCTAACCCTAACCCTCATCCTTAACCTAAACTTCACCCTAAACCTAAGGCTAACCCTAACCCTGAAAGTAAAGCTAAGCCTTAACTATCCCCTAACTCTAGCCCTGACCCTAAACCTAATGCTAACCCTAGCCCTAACAGTAACACCCTAAAACATCAGCTTAATGGAAACTTAACACTAACCCTCCCATGAACCCCTAACCCTAACCCTACCCCGCATCCTACACCTAACCCAGACCTAAACCTAACCCTTTCTCTAACCCTAAATTAACCCTAACCTTAACTCTACCCTAACCCTAACAACAACTCTGAACCTGACCATAACCATCATCCTAAACCCTAGCACTAACTCCAACTCTAAATCTAACCCTAAGCTAGCCCTACCCTTTACCGTAAACCTAGCCTTAACCCTAACCTTACCCCTACCCAAACCCTAACGCTATACCTAACCCGAACACTAACCTTAACCCTACTCTAACCTTAAGCCTAACCCTGACTATTAACTGAAACTTCACCCTAACCCTAAGCCTAACTCTAACTCTAACCCTAACCATAACAATTACCCTAAACCCTCGCCTTAACTGTAAACCTAACCCTAACCCTCACCCTAATCCTTAACCGTATCCCCAACCCTAAACCTGACGCTATCCCCAAACTTATCCCTAACCCTAACCCTAATACGAACAGTAACCCAAATCTAACCCTAACCCTAATATTAAACCTAAACTTAAATCTACCCTAACCATAAACCTAACCCTAACACCCTAAACCTAACGTCTAACACCGTCTATAATCCTAACCCTTACCATAACCCTCACCCTTAACCTAAACTTCACACTAACCCTAAACCTAACCTAACGCTGACCCTAGACATAACGCCTAACCCTCACCGAACCCTAAACCTATCCTTAACACTAACCTGCACACAAACCCAAACCCTAGCCCTCACCATAAAAATAACCCTCACCCTATCCTGAACTTCATCCAAACACTAACCATAACCTTAACCCTAAACCTAGACCTAACCCAAACCCTAACCTTAAACCTAACTCTAAGAATAACGCTAGTCCATCTGTAACCCTAAACCGAACACTTACAATAGCCCTGAACCTAACCCTAAAATAATCCTAATCCTAACCCTAGACCTAATCCTAACCCTACCCCTAACCCTGACCCTAAATAGAACACTAAGTCTAACCCTCAACATGGACCTAAACCTAATTCTTACCCTACACCTAACCCTAATCCTAAACCAAACCCTAACTCTGACTATAACCCTAATCGTAACAATTACCCTAAACCCTCACCTTAACTGCAAAACTAACCGTAACCCGCACCCTAAATCCTAACCGTATCCCACAACCCTAACCCTAATGCTATCCCTAACCCTAACCCTAACATTAACCTGAAACCCCTGAGCCCTAATGATAAACCTAACCCTAACACAAACCCTAACCCTAACACCAAAGCCTAGCAAAAACCTTAACACTAACTCTCACCCTAACTCTAACACTAACCCGAAACCGAATCATGCACCTAACCCTAAGCCTAAACCAAACCTAACCATGACCAGAACCGCAAGGCCTAACCGGAACCCTCACCCAAACCCTAACCCTAAACTACACCTCTAACCCCTAACGCCTTATCATAACGGTAATCCTAACCCTAACCAACCCTAACCCTAAAACTAACCCTCACCCCAACCACAAAGCCTAACACAACCATGACCCTAACCCTAAACGTAACACTAAACTTAACCCTAACCTTAAATCTAACCCTAACCCTAAAACTGAACACAACCCCTGAACGTAACCCTAACCCTGAACATAACCTTAACACTAACCTGAAAACAAGCCCAAACCTTAGCCATAACCCTAACCCTCACCCTATCTTAAACTTCACCCTATCCCTAACCTAAAACTCACCCTGACTTTAACCCTAACCCTCCCCATAAACCTAACCCTCACCTTAACCTTGGCCCACCTGTAACCCGAAACCTAACCCTTACAATAACTCTGACCCTAATCCTCGCCCTAAACCTAATTCTAATTCTAACCCTGACCCTAACCCTAACCTAACCTCAACCCTATCTTTAAGCCTACCATAAACTTAAACCTAATCCTAACCCTTAACCTTAACTCTAACCCTAACCCTAGCCCTAACCCTAACCTGAACGGTAACACTTACCCAGAACCCTCACCTTAACTGTAAATGTAACTCTAACTCTTACCCTAACCCTAAACTTAACCCTAATTATAACCTTAACCTAAACCTAACTGAAACAGTAACCCTTAACCCTAACTCTAATCCTAATCCTTAGCCTAAAACTAACCTTAACCCTAAACCTAACCCTAACCACTGACCCTAACTCTAACCCTAACCCTGAGCCGAACCCTCACCCTTAACCAGAATTTCACCCTAAAGCATAACGCTAAGCGTACCCTAACTTCATTCAAACCCGAACCCTAAGCAAAACTAACACTAACACTACACGTAACCCTAACCCTAAACCTAACCCTAACCCTGACTCTGACCTGAAGCCAAACCCCTAACCCCAACCCTCTCGCTTCACATAAACTTCTCTGTAACCCTAGCCCTAAAACTAAACGTAACACTAAATCTCCCCTAACCCTGACCGTACCATAAACGTAACCCTAACTCTAAACTCAAAACTAACCCTGACCCTAACCCTAACTCTAACCCTAATCCTAACCCTAAAACTTACCCTACACACTCAGCTTCAATGGAAACCTAGCACTAACCCTCATCTTACCATCTAAACCTAACCTCAACCCTTAACCTAACCCTATCTATAACCTTCACCTAGCCCTAAACCTAAACATGACTTAACCCTAACACTAACCCTAACCCTAAATCTAAACCTAACCTTAAGCCTACACTTAATCCTAACCTAAGCTCTAACCCTAACCCCTAACGCTAACCCTAAGCTCAACCCTCACCCTTCAATTAAACTTTACCCCAGCTGTAGCCCTAACCCTAAGCCGAACCCTAAACCTAACTCTAACCTTAACCCAAATGCCTAACCCTAACCCTAACCCTCATCCTTAACCTAAACTTCACCCTAAACCTAAGGCTAACCCTAACCCTGAAAGTAAAGCTAAGCCTTAACTATCCCCTAACTCTAGCCCTGACCCTAAACCTAATGCTAACCCTAGCCCTAACAGTAACACCCTAAAACATCAGCTTAAGGTAAACTTAACACTAACCCTCCCATGAACCCCTAACCCTGACCCTACCCCGCATCCTACACCTAACCCAGACCTAAACCTAACCCTTTCTCTAACCCTAAATTAACCCTAACCTTAACTCTACCCTAACCCTAACAACAACTCTAAACCTGACCATAACCATCATCCTAAACCCTAGCACTAACTCCAACTCTAAATCTAACCCTAAGCTAGCCCTACCCTTTACCGTAAACCTAGCCTTAACCCTAACCTTACCCCTACCCAAACCCTAACGCTATACCTAACCCGAACACTAACCTTAACCCTACTCTAACCTTAAGCCTAACCCTGACTATTAACTGAAACTTCACCCTAACCCTAAGCCTAACTCTAACTCTAACCCTAACCATAACAATTACCCTAAACCCTCGCCTTAACTGTAAACCTAACCCTAACCCTCACCCTAATCCTTAACCGTATCCCCAACCCTAAACCTGACGCTATCCCCAAACTTATCCCTAACCCTAACCCTAATACGAACAGTAACCCAAATCTAACCCTAACCCTAATATTAAACCTAAACTTAAATCTACCCTAACCATAAACCTAACCCTAACACCCTAAACCTAACGTCTAACACCGTCTATAATCCTAACCCTTACCATAACCCTCACCCTTAACCTAAACTTCACACTAACCCTAAACCTAACCTAACGCTGACCCTAGACATAACGCCTAACCCTCACCGAACCCTAAACCTATCCTTAACACTAACCTGCACACAAACCCAAACCCTAGCCCTCACCATAAAAATAACCCTCACCCTATCCTGAACTTCATCCAAACACTAACCATAACCTTAACCCTAAACCTAGACCTAACCCAAACCCTAACCTTAAACCTAACTCTAAGAATAACGCTAGTCCATCTGTAACCCTAAACCGAACACTTACAATAGCCCTGAACCTAACCCTAAAATAATCCTAATCCTAACCCTAGACCTAATCCTAACCCTACCCCTAACCCTGACCCTAAATAGAACACTAAGTCTAACCCTCAACATGGACCTAAACCTAATTCTTACCCTACACCTAACCCTAATCCTAAACCAAACCCTAACTCTGACTATAACCCTAATCGTAACAATTACCCTAAACCCTCACCTTAACTGGAAAACTAACCGTAACCCGCACCCTAAATCCTAACCGTATCCCACAACCCTAACCCTAATGCTATCCCTAACCCTAACCCTAACATTAACCTGAAACCCCTGAGCCCTAATGATAAACCTAACCCTAACACAAACCCTAACCCTAACACCAAAGCCTAGCAAAAACCTTAACACTAACTCTCACCCTAACTCTAACACTAACCCGAAACCGAATCATGCACCTAACCCTAAGCCTAAACCAAACCTAACCATGACCAGAACCGCAAGGCCTAACCGGAACCCTCACCCAAACCCTAACCCTAAACTACACCTCTAACCCCTAACGCCTTATCATAACGGTAATCCTAACCCTAACCAACCCTAACCCTAAAACTAACCCTCACCCCAACCACAAAGCCTAACACAACCATGACCCTAAGCCTAAACGTAACACTAAACTTAACCCTAACCTTAAATCTAACCCTAACCCTAAAACTGAACACAACCCCTGAACGTAACCCTAACCCTGAACATAACCTTAACACTAACCTGAAAACAAGCCCAAACCTTAGCCATAACCCTAACCCTCACCCTATCTTAAACTTCACCCTATCCCTAACCTAAAACTCACCCTGACTTTAACCCTAACCCTCCCCATAAACCTAACCCTCACCTTAACCTTGGCCCACCTGTAACCCGAAACCTAACCCTTACAATAACTCTGACCCTAATCCTCGCCCTAAACCTAATTCTAATTCTAACCCTGACCCTAACCCTAACCTAACCTCAACCCTATCTTTAAGCCTACCATAAACTTAAACCTAATCCTAACCCTTAACCTTAACTCTAACCCTAACCCTAGCCCTAACCCTAACCTGAACGGTAACACTTACCCAGAACCCTCACCTTAACTGTAAATGTAACTCTAACTCTTACCCTAACCCTAAACTTAACCCTAATTATAACCTTAACCTAAACCTAACTGAAACAGTAACCCTTAACCCTAACTCTAATCCTAATCCTTAGCCTAAAACTAACCTTAACCCTAAACCTAACCCTAACCACTGACCCTAACTCTAACCCTAACCCTGAGCCGAACCCTCACCCTTAACCAGAATTTCACCCTAAAGCATAACGCTAAGCGTACCCTCACTTCATTCAAACCCGAACCCTAAGCAAAACTAACACTAACACTACACGTAACCCTAACCCTAAACCTAACCCTAACCCTGACTCTGACCTGAACCCAAACCCCTAACCCCAACCCTCTCGCTTCAAATAAACTTCTCTGTAACCCTAGCCCTAAAACTAAACGTAACACTAAATCTCCCCTAACCCTGACCGTACCATAAACGTAACCCTAACTCTAAACTCAAAACTAACCCTGACCCTAACCCTAACTCTGACCCTAATCCTAACCCTAAAACTTACCCTACACACTCAGCTTCAATGGAAACCTAGCACTAACCCTCATCTTACCATCTAAACCTAACCTCAACCCTTAACCTAACCCTATCTATAACCTTCACCTAGCCCTAAACCTAAACATGACTTAACCCTAACACTAACCCTAACCCTAAATCTAAACCTAACCTTAAGCCTACACTTAATCCTAACCTAAGCTCTAACCCTAACCCCTAACGCTAACCCTAAGCTCAACCCTCACCCTTCAATTAAACTTTACCCCAGCTGTAGCCCTAACCCTAAGCCGAACCCTAAACCTGACCCTAACATTAACCCAAACACCTAACCCTAACCCTAAGCCTAATCCTAAACCTAACTCTAACCTTAACCCAAATGCCTAACCCTAACCCTAACCCTCATCCTTAACCTAAACTTCACCCTAAACCTAAGGCTAACCCTAACCCTGAAAGTAAAGCTAAGCCTTAACTATCCCCTAACTCTAGCCCTGACCCTAAACCTAATGCTAACCCTAGCCCTAACAGTAACACCCTAAAACATCAGCTTAATGGAAACTTAACACTAACCCTCCCATGAAACCCTAACCCTAACCCTACCCCGCATCCTACACCTAACCCAGACCTAAACCTAACCCTTTCTCTAACCCTAAATTAACCCTAACCTTAACTCTACCCTAACCCTAACAACAACTCTAAACCTGACCATAACCATCATCCTAAACCCTAGCACTAACTCCAACTCTAAATCTAACCCTAAGCTAGCCCTACCCTTTACCGTAAACCTAGCCTTAACCCTAACCTTACCCCTACCCAAACCCTAACGCTATACCTAACCCGAACACTAACCTTAACCCTACTCTAACCTTAAGCCTAACCCTGACTATTAACTGAAACTTCACCCTAACCCTAAGCCTAACTCTAACTCTAACCCTAACCATAACAATTACCCTAAACCCTCGCCTTAACTGTAAACCTAACCCTAACCCTCACCCTAATCCTTAACCGTATCCCCAACCCTAAACCTGACGCTATCCCCAAACTTATCCCTAACCCTAACCCTAATACGAACAGTAACCCAAATCTAACCCTAACCCTAATATTAAACCTAAACTTAAATCTACCCTAACCATAAACCTAACCCTAACACCCTAAACCTAACGTCTAACACCGTCTATAATCCTAACCCTTACCATAACCCTCACCCTTAACCTAAACTTCACACTAACCCTAAACCTAACCTAACGCTGACCCTAGACATAACGCCTAACCCTCACCGAACCCTAAACCTATCCTTAACACTAACCTGCACACAAACCCAAACCCTAGCCCTCACCATAAAAATAACCCTCACCCTATCCTGAACTTCATCCAAACACTAACCATAACCTTAACCCTAAACCTAGACCTAACCCAAACCCTAACCTTAAACCTAACTCTAAGAATAACGCTAGTCCATCTGTAACCCTAAACCGAACACTTACAATAGCCCTGAACCTAACCCTAAAATAATCCTAATCCTAACCCTAGACCTAATCCTAACCCTACCCCTAACCCTGACCCTAAATAGAACACTAAGTCTAACCCTCAACATGGACCTAAACCTAATTCTTACCCTACACCTAACCCTAATCCTAAACCAAACCCTAACTCTGACTATAACCCTAATCGTAACAATTACCCTAAACCCTCACCTTAACTGGAAAACTAACCGTAACCCGCACCCTAAATCCTAACCGTATCCCACAACCCTAACCCTAATGCTATCCCTAACCCTAACCCTAACATTAACCTGAAACCCCTGAGCCCTAATGATAAACCTAACCCTAACACAAACCCTAACCCTAACACCAAAGCCTAGCAAAAACCTTAACACTAACTCTCACCCTAACTCTAACACTAACCCGAAACCGAATCATGCACCTAACCCTAAGCCTAAACCAAACCTAACCATGACCAGAACCGCAAGGCCTAACCGGAACCCTCACCCAAACCCTAACCCTAAACTACACCTCTAACCCCTAACGCCTTATCATAACGGTAATCCTAACCCTAACCAACCCTAACCCTAAAACTAACCCTCACCCCAACCACAAAGCCTAACACAACCATGACCCTAACCCTAAACGTAACACTAAACTTAACCCTAACCTTAAATCTAATCCTAACCCTAAAACTGAACACAACCCCTGAACGTAACCCTAACCCTGAACATAACCTTAACACTAACCTGAAAACAAGCCCAAACCTTAGCCATAACCCTAACCCTCACCCTATCTTAAACTTCACCCTATCCCTAACCTAAAACTCACCCTGACGTTAACCCTAACCCTCCCCATAAACCTAACCCTCACCTTAACCTTGGCCCACCTGTAACCCGAAACCTAACCCTTACAATAACTCTGACCCTAATCCTCGCCCTAAACCTAATTCTAATTCTAACCCTGACCCTAATCCTAACCTAACCTCAACCCTATCTTTAAGCCTACCATAAACTTAAACCTAACCTTAACCCTTAACCTTAACTCTAACCCTAACCCTAGCCCTAACCCTAACCTTAACGGTAACACTTACCCAGAACCCTCACCTTAACTGTAAATGTAACTCTAACTCTTACCCTAACCCTAAACTTAACCCTAATTATAACCTTAACCTAAACCTAACTGAAACAGTAACCATTAACCCTAACTCTAATCCTAATCCTTAGCCTAAAACTAACCTTAACCCTAAACCTAACCCTAACCACTGACCCTAACTCTAACCCTAACCCTGAGCCGAACCCTCACCCTTAACCAGAATTTCACCCTAAAGCATAACGCTAAGCGTACCCTAACTTCATTCAAACCCGAACCCTAAGCAAAACTAACACTAACACTACACGTAACCCTAACCCTAAACCTAACCCTAACCCTGACTCTGACCTGAACCCAAACCCCTAACCCCAACCCTCTCGCTTCACATAAACTTCTCTGTAACCCTAGCCCTAAAACTAAACGTAACACTAAATCTCCCCTAACCCTGACCGTACCATAAACGTAACCCTAACTCTAAACTCAAAACTAACCCTGACCCTAACCCTAACTCTAACCCTAATCCTAACCCTAAAACTTACCCTACACACTCAGCTTCAATGGAAACCTAGCACTAACCCTCATCTTACCATCTAAACCTAACCTCAACCCTTAACCTAACCCTACCTATAACCTTCACCTAGCCCTAAACCTAAACATGACTTAACCCTAACACTAACCCTAACCCTAAATCTAAACCTAACCTTAACCCTACACTTAATCCTAACCTAAGCTCTAACCCTAACCCCTAACGCTAACCCTAAGCTCAACCCTCACCCTTCAATTAAACTTTACCCCAGCTGTAGCCCTAACCCTAAGCCGAACCCTAAACCTGACCCTAACATTAACCCAAACACCTAACCCTAACCCTAAGCCTAATCCTAAACCTAACCCTAACCTTAACCCAAATGCCTAACCCTAACCCTAACCCTCATCCTTAACCTAAACTTCACCCTAAACCTAAGGCTAACCCTAACCCTGAAAGTAAAGCTAAGCCTTAACTATCCCCTAACTCTAGCCCTGACCCTAAACCTAATGCTAACCCTAGCCCTAACAGTAACACCCTAAAACATCAGCTTAATGGAAACTTAACGCTAACCCTCCCATGAACCCCTAACCCTAACCCTACCCCGCATCCTACACCTAACCCAGACCTAAACCTAACCCTTTCTCTAACCCTTAATTAACCCTAACCTTAACTCTACCCTAACCCTAACAACAACTCTAAACCTGACCATAACCATCATCCTAAACCCTAGCACTAACTCCAACTCTAAATCTAACCCTAAGCTAGCCCTACCCTTTACCGTAAACCTAGCCTTAACCCTAACCTTACCCCTACCCAAACCCTAACGCTATACCTAACCCGAACACTAACCTTAACCCTACTCTAACCTTAAGCCTAACCCTGACTATTAACTGAAACTTCACCCTAACCCTAAGCCTAACTCTAACTCTAACCCTAACCATAACAATTACCCTAAACCCTCGCCTTAACTGTAAACCTAACCCTAACCCTCACCCTAATCCTTAACCGTATCCCCAACCCTAAACCTGACGCTATCCCCAAACTTATCCCTAACCCTAACCCTAATACGAACAGTAACCCAAATCTAACCCTAACCCTAATATTAAACCTAAACTTAAATCTACCCTAACCATAAACCTAACCCTAACACCCTAAACCTAACGTCTAACACCGTCTATAATCCTAACCCTTACCATAACCCTCACCCTTAACCTAAACTTCACACTAACCCTAAACCTAACCTAACGCTGACCCTAGACATAACGCCTAACCCTCACCGAACCCTAAACCTATCCTTAACACTAACCTGCACACAAACCCAAACCCTAGCCCTCACCATAAAAATAACCCTCACCCTATCCTGAACTTCATCCAAACACTAACCATAACCTTAACCCTAAACCTAGACCTAACCCAAACCCTAACCTTAAACCTAACTCTAAGAATAACGCTAGTCCATCTGTAACCCTAAACCGAACACTTACAATAGCCCTGAACCTAACCCTAAAATAATCCTAATCCTAACCCTAGACCTAATCCTAACCCTACCCCTAACCCTGACCCTAAATAGAACACTAAGTCTAACCCTCAACATGGACCTAAACCTAATTCTTACCCTACACCTAACCCTAATCCTAAACCAAACCCTAACTCTGACTATAACCCTAATCGTAACAATTACCCTAAACCCTCACCTTAACTGGAAAACTAACCGTAACCCGCACCCTAAATCCTAACCGTATCCCACAACCCTAACCCTAATGCTATCCCTAACCCTAACCCTAACATTAACCTGAAACCCCTGAGCCCTAATGATAAACCTAACCCTAACACAAACCCTAACCCTAACACCAAAGCCTAGCAAAAACCTTAACACTAACTCTCACCCTAACTCTAACACTAACCCGAAACCGAATCATGCACCTAACCCTAAGCCTAAACCAAACCTAACCATGACCAGAACCGCAAGGCCTAACCGGAACCCTCACCCAAACCCTAACCCTAAACTACACCTCTAACCCCTAACGCCTTATCATAACGGTAATCCTAACCCTAACCAACCCTAACCCTAAAACTAACCCTCACCCCAACCACAAAGCCTAACACAACCATGACCCTAACCCTAAACGTAACACTAAACTTAACCCTAACCTTAAATCTAACCCTAACCCTAAAACTGAAC
Source organism: Loxodonta africana (assembly GCF_030014295.1). Lineage (NCBI taxonomy): Eukaryota > Metazoa > Chordata > Mammalia > Proboscidea > Elephantidae > Loxodonta > Loxodonta africana. Next base: position 31,823 of record NW_026975260.1, on the reverse strand, counting down.
ACAACCCCTGAACGTAACCCTAACCCTGAACATAACCTTAACACTAACCTGAAAACAAGCCCAAACCTTAGCCATAACCCTAACCCTCACCCTATCTTAAACTTCACCCTATCCCTAACCTAAAACTCACCCTGACTTTAACCCTAACCCTCCCCATAAACCTAACCCTCACCTTAACCTTGGCCCACCTGTAACCCGAAACCTAACCCTTACAATAACTCTGACCCTAATCCTCGCCCTAAACCTAATTCTAATTCTAACCCTGACCCTAACCCTAACCTAACCTCAACCCTATCTTTAAGCCTACCATAAACTTCAACCTAACCCTAACCCTTAACCTTAACTCTAACCCTAACCCTAGCCCTAACCCTAACCTGAACGGTAACACTTACCCAGAACCCTCACCTTAACTGTAAATGTAACTCTAACTCTTACCCTAACCCTAAACTTAACCCTAATTATAACCTTAACCTAAACCTAACTGAAACAGTAACCCTTAACCCTAACTCTAATCCTAATCCTTAGCCTAAAACTAACCTTAACCCTAAACCTAACCCTAACCACTGACCCTAACTCTAACCCTAACCCTGAGCCGAACCCTCACCCTTAACCAGAATTTCACCCTAAAGCATAACGCTAAGCGTACCCTCACTTCATTCAAACCCGAACCCTAAGCAAAACTAACACTAACACTACACGTAACCCTAACCCTAAACCTAACCCTAACCCTGCCTCTGACCTGAACCCAAACCCCTAACCCCAACCCTCTCGCTTCACATAAACTTCTCTGTAACCCTAGCCCTAAAACTAAACGTAACACTAAATCTCCCCTAACCCTGACCGTACCATAAACGTAACCCTAACTCTAAACTCAAAACTAACCCTGACCCTAACCCTAACTCTAACCCTAATCCTAACCCTAAAACTTACCCTACACACTCAGCTTCAATGGAAACCTAGCACTAACCCTCATCTTACCATCTAAACCTAACCTCAACCCTTAACCTAACCCTATCTATAACCTTCACCTAGCCCTAAACCTAAACATGACTTAACCCTAACACTAACCCTAACCCTAAATCTAAACCTAACCTTAACCCTGCACTTAATCCTAACCTAAGCTCTAACCCTAACCCCTAACGCTAACCCTAAGCTCAACCCTCACCCTTCAATTAAACTTTACCCCAGCTGTAGCCCTAACCCTAAGCCGAACCCTAAACCTGACCCTATCATTAACCCAAACACCTAACCCTAACCCTAAGCCTAATCCTAAACCTAACCCTAACCTTAACCCAAATGCCTAACCCTAACCCTAACCCTCATCCTTAACCTAAACTTCACCCTAAACCTAAGGCTAACCCTAACGCTGAAAGTAAAGCTAGGCCTTAACTATCCCCTGACTCTAGCCCTGACCCTAAACCTAATGCTAACCCTAGCCCTAACAGTAACACCCTAAAACATCAGCTTAATGTAAACTTAACACTAACCCTCCCATGAACCCCTAACCCTAACCCTACCCCGCATCCTACACCTAACCCAGACCTAAACCTAACCCTTTCTCTAACCCTAAATTAACCCTAACCTTAACTCTACCCTAACCCTAACAACAACTCTGAACCTGACCATAACCATCATCCTAAACCCTAGCACTAACTCCAACTCTAAATCTAACCCTAAGCTAGCCCTACCCTTTACCGTAAACCTAGCCTTAACCCTAACCTTACCCCTACCCAAACCCTAACGCTATACCTAACCCGAACACTAACCTTAACCCTACTCTAACCTTAAGCCTAACCCTGACTATTAACTGAAACTTCACCCTAACCCTAAGCCTAACTCTAACTCTAACCCTAACCATAACAATTACCCTAAACCCTCGCCTTAACTGTAAACCTAACCCTAACCCTCACCCTAATCCTTAACCGTATCCCCAACCCTAAACCTGACGCTATCCCCAAACTTATCCCTAACCCTAACCCTAATACGAACAGTAACCCAAATCTAACCCTAACCCTAATATTAAACCTAAACTTAAATCTACCCTAACCATAAACCTAACCCTAACACCCTAAACCTAACGTCTAACACCGTCTATAATCCTAACCCTTACCATAACCCTCACCCTTAACCTAAACTTCACACTAACCCTAAACCTAACCTAACGCTGACCCTAGACATAACGCCTAACCCTCACCGAACCCTAAACCTATCCTTAACACTAACCTGCACACAAACCCAAACCCTAGCCCTCACCATAAAAATAACCCTCACCCTATCCTGAACTTCATCCAAACACTAACCATAACCTTAACCCTAAACCTAGACCTAACCCAAACCCTAACCTTAAACCTAACTCTAAGAATAACGCTAGTCCATCTGTAACCCTAAACCGAACACTTACAATAGCCCTGAACCTAACCCTAAAATAATCCTAATCCTAACCCTAGACCTAATCCTAACCCTACCCCTAACCCTGACCCTAAATAGAACACTAAGTCTAACCCTCAACATGGACCTAAACCTAATTCTTACCCTACACCTAACCCTAATCCTAAACCAAACCCTAACTCTGACTATAACCCTAATCGTAACAATTACCCTAAACCCTCACCTTAACTGGAAAACTAACCGTAACCCGCACCCTAAATCCTAACCGTATCCCACAACCCTAACCCTAATGCTATCCCTAACCCTAACCCTAACATTAACCTGAAACCCCTGAGCCCTAATGATAAACCTAACCCTAACACAAACCCTAACCCTAACACCAAAGCCTAGCAAAAACCTTAACACTAACTCTCACCCTAACTCTAACACTAACCCGAAACCGAATCATGCACCTAACCCTAAGCCTAAACCAAACCTAACCATGACCAGAACCGCAAGGCCTAACCGGAACCCTCACCCAAACCCTAACCCTAAACTACACCTCTAACCCCTAACGCCTTATCATAACGGTAATCCTAACCCTAACCAACCCTAACCCTAAAACTAACCCTCACCCCAACCACAAAGCCTAACACAGCCATGACCCTAACCCTAAACGTAACACTAAACTTAACCCTAACCTTAAATCTAACCCTAACCCTAAAACTGAACACAACCCCTGAACGTAACCCTAACCCTGAACATAACCTTAACACTAACCTGAAAACAAGCCCAAACCTTAGCCATAACCCTAACCCTCACCCTATCTTAAACTTCACCCTATCCCTAACCTAAAACTCACCCTGACTTTAACCCTAACCCTCCCCATAAACCTAACCCTCACCTTAACCTTGGCCCACCTGTAACCCGAAACCTAACCCTTACAATAACTCTGACCCTAATCCTCGCCCTAAACCTAATTCTAATTCTAACCCTGACCCTAACCCTAACCTAACCTCAACCCTATCTTTAAGCCTACCATAAACTTAAACCTAACCCTAACCCTTAACCTTAACTCTAACCCTAACCCTAGCCCTAACCCTAACCTTAACGGTAACACTTACCCAGAACCCTCACCTTAACTGTAAATGTAACTCTAACTCTTACCCTAACCCTAAACTTAACCCTAATTATAACCTTAACCTAAACCTAACTGAAACAGTAACCCTTAACCCTAACTCTAATCCTAATCCTTAGCCTAAAACTAACCTTAACCCTAAACCTAACCCTAACCACTGACCCTAACTCTAACCCTAACCCTGAGCCGAACCCTCACCCTTAACCAGAATTTCACCCTAAAGCATAACGCTAAGCGTACCCTCACTTCATTCAAACCAGAACCCTAAGCAAAACTAACACTAACACTACACGTAACCCTAACCCTAAACCTAACCCTAACCCTGACTCTGACCTGAACCCAAACCCCTAACCCCAACCCTCTCGCTTCACATAAACTTCTCTGTAACCCTAGCCCTAAAACTAAACGTAACACTAAATCTCCCCTAACCCTGACCGTACCATAAACGTAACCCTAACTCTAAACTCAAAACTAACCCTGACCCTAACCCTAACTCTAACCCTAATCCTAACCCTAAAACTTACCCTACACACTCAGCTTCAATGGAAACCTAGCACTAACCCTCATCTTACCATCTAAACCTAACCTCAACCCTTAACCTAACCCTATCTATAACCTTCACCTAGCCCTAAACCTAAACATGACTTAACCCTAACACTAACCCTAACCCTAAATCTAAACCTAACCTTAACCCTACACTTAATCCTAACCTAAGCTCTAACCCTAACCCCTAACGCTAACCCTAAGCTCAACCCTCACCCTTCAATTAAACTTTACCCCAGCTGTAGCCCTAACCCTAAGCCGAACCCTAAACCTGACCCTAACATTAACCCAAACACCTAACCCTAACCCTAAGCCTAATCCTAAACCTAACTCTAACCTTAACCCAAATGCCTAACCCTAACCCTAACCCTCATCCTTAACCTAAACTTCACCCTAAACCTAAGGCTAACCCTAACCCTGAAAGTAAAGCTAAGCCTTAACTATCCCCTAACTCTAGCCCTGACCCTAAACCTAATGCTAACCCTAGCCCTAACAGTAACACCCTAAAACATCAGCTTAATGGAAACTTAACACTAACCCTCCCATGAACCCCTAACCCTAACCCTACCCCGCATCCTACACCTAACCCAGACCTAAACCTAACCCTTTCTCTAACCCTAAATTAACCCTAACCTTAACTCTACCCTAACCCTAACAACAACTCTGAACCTGACCATAACCATCATCCTAAACCCTAGCACTAACTCCAACTCTAAATCTAACCCTAAGCTAACCCTACACTTTACCGTAAACCTAGCCTTAACCCTAACCTTACCCCTACCCAAAACCTAACGCTATACCTAACCCGAACACTAACCTTAACCCTACTCTAACCTTAAGCCTAACCCTGACTATTAACTGAAACTTCACCCTAACCCTAAGCCTAACTCTAACTCTAACCCTAACCATAACAATTACCCTAAACCCTCGCCTTAACTGTAAACCTAACCCTAACCCTCACCCTAATCCTTAACCGTATCCCCAACCCTAAACCTAACGCTATCCCCAAACTTATCCCTAACCCTAACCCTAATACGAACAGTAACCCAAATCTAACCCTAACCCTAATATTAAACCTAAACTTAAATCTACCCTAACCATAAACCTAACCCTAACACCCTAAACCTAACGTCTAACACCGTCTATAATCCTAACCCTTACCATAACCCTCACCCTTAACCTAAACTTCACACTAACCCTAAACCTAACCTAACGCTGACCCTAGACATAACGCCTAACCCTCACCGAACCCTAAACCTATCCTTAACACTAACCTGCACACAAACCCAAACCCTAGCCCTCACCATAAAAATAACCCTCACCCTATCCTGAACTTCATCCAAACACTAACCATAACCTTAACCCTAAACCTAGACCTAACCCAAACCCTAACCTTAAACCTAACTCTAAGAATAACGCTAGTCCATCTGTAACCCTAAACCGAACACTTACAATAGCCCTGAACCTAACCCTAAAATAATCCTAATCCTAACTCTAGACCTAATCCTAACCCTACCCCTAACCCTGACCCTAAATAGAACACTAAGTCTAACCCTCAACATGGACCTAAACCTAATTCTTACCCTACACCTAACCCTAATCCTAAACCAAACCCTAACTCTGACTATAACCCTAATCGTAACAATTACCCTAAACCCTCACCTTAACTGGAAAACTAACCGTAACCCGCACCCTAAATCCTAACCGTATCCCACAACCCTAATGCTATCCCTAACCCTAACCCTAACATTAACCTGAAACCCCTGAGCCCTAATGATAAACCTAACCCTAACACAAACCCTAACCCTAACACCAAAGCCTAGCAAAAACCTTAACACTAACTCTCACCCTAACTCTAACACTAACCCGAAACCGAATCATGCACCTAACCCTAAGCCTAAACCAAACCTAACCATGACCAGAACCGCAAGGCCTAACCGGAACCCTCACCCAAACCCTAACCCTAAACTACACCTCTAACCCCTAACGCCTTATCATAACGGTAATCCTAACCCTAACCAACCCTAACCCTAAAACTAACCCTCACCCCAACCACAAAGCCTAACACAACCATGACCCTAACCCTAAACGTAACACTAAACTTAACCCTAACCTTAAATCTAACCCTAACCCTAAAACTGAACACAACCCCTGAACGTAACCCTAACCCTGAACATAACCTTAACACTAACCTGAAAACAAGCCCAAACCTTAGCCATAACCCTAACCCTCACCCTATCTTAAACTTCACCCTATCCCTAACCTAAAACTCACCCTGACTTTAACCCTAACCCTCCCCATAAACCTAACCCTCACCTTAACCTTGGCCCACCTGTAACCCGAAACCTAACCCTTACAATAACTCTGACCCTAATCCTCGCCCTAAACCTAATTCTAATTCTAACCCTGACCCTAACCCTAACCTAACCTCAACCCTATTTTTAAGCCTACCATAAACTTAAACCTAACCCTAACCCTTAACCTTAACTCTAACCCTAACCCTAGCCCTAACCCTAACCTGAACGGTAACACTTACCCAGAACCCTCACCTTAACTGTAAATGTAACTCTAACTCTTACCCTAACCCTAAACTTAACCCTAATTATAACCTTAACCTAAACCTAACTGAAACAGTAACCCTTAACCCTAACTCTAATCCTAATCCTTAGCCTAAAACTAACCTTAACCCTAAACCTAACCCTAACCACTGACCCTAACTCTAACGCTAACCCTGAGCCGAACCCTCACCCTTAACCAGAATTTCACCCTAAAGCATAACGCTAAGCGTACCCTCACTTCATTCAAACCCGAACCCTAAGCAAAACTAACACTAACACTACACGTAACCCTAACCCTAAACCTAACCCTAACCCTGACTCTGACCTGAACCCAAACCCCTAACCCCAACCCTCTCGCTTCACATAAACTTCTCTGTAACCCTAGCCCTAAAACTAAACGTAACACTAAATCTCCCCTAACCCTGACCGTACCATAAACGTAACCCTAACTCTAAACTCAAAACTAACCCTGACCCTAACCCTAACTCTAACCCTAATCCTAACCCTAAAACTTACCCTACACACTCAGCTTCAATGGAAACCTAGCACTAACCCTCATCTTACCATCTAAACCTAACCTCAACCCTTAACCTAACCCTATCTATAACCTTCACCTAGCCCTAAACCTAAACATGACTTAACCCTAACACTAACCCTAACCCTAAATCTAAACCTAACCTTAACCCTACACTTAATCCTAACCTAAGCTCTAACCCTAACCCCTAACGCTAACCCTAAGCTCAACCCTCACCCTTCAATTAAACTTTTCCCCAGCTGTAGCCCTAACCCTAAGCCGAACCCTAAACCTGACCCTAACATTAACCCAAACACCTAACCCTAACCCTAAGCCTAATCCTAAACCTAACCCTAACCTTAACCCAAATGCCTAACCCTAACCCTAACCCTCATCCTTAACCTAAACTTCACCCTAAACCTAAGGCTAACCCTAACCCTGAAAGTAAAGCTAACCCTTAACTATCCCCTAACTCTAGCCCTGACCCTAAACCTAATGCTAACCCTAGCCCTAACAGTAACACCCTAAAACATCAGCTTAATGTAAACTTAACACTAACCCTCCCATGAACCCCTAACCCTAACCCTACCCCGCATCCTACACCTAACCCAGACCTAAACCTAACCCTTTCTCTAACCCTAAATTAACCCTAACCTTAACTCTACCCTAACCCTAACAACAACTCTGAACCTGACCATAACCATCATCCTAAACCCTAGCACTAACTCCAACTCTAAATCTAACCCTAAGCTAGCCCTACCCTTTACCGTAAACCTAGCCTTAACCTTAACCTTACCCCTACCCAAACCCTAACGCTATACCTAACCCGAACACTAACCTTAACCCTACTCTAACCTTAAGCCTAACCCTGACTATTAACTGAAACTTCACCCTAACCCTAAGCCTAACTCTAACTCTAACCCTAACCATAACAATTACCCTAAACCCTCGCCTTAACTGTAAACCTAACCCTAACCCTCACCTTAATCCTTAACCGTATCCCCAACCCTAAACCTAACGCTATCCCCAAACTTATCCCTAACCCTAACCCTAATACGAACAGTAACCCAAATCTAACCCTAACCCTAATATTAAACCTAAACTTAAATCTACCCTAACCATAAACCTAACCCTAACACCCTAAACCTAACGTCTAACACCGTCTATAATCCTAACCCTTACCATAACCCTCACCCTTAACCTAAACTTCACACTAACCCTAAACCTAACCTAACGCTGACCCTAGACATAACGCCTAACCCTCACCGAACCCTAAACCTATCCTTAACACTAACCTGCACACAAACCCAAACCCTAGCCCTCACCATAAAAATAACCCTCACCCTATCCTGAACTTCATCCAAACACTAACCATAACCTTAACCCTAAACCTAGACCTAACCCAAACCCTAACCTTAAACCTAACTCTAAGAATAACGCTAGTCCATCTGTAACCCTAAACCGAACACTTACAATAGCCCTGAACCTAACCCTAAAATAATCCTAATCCTAACCCTAGACCTAATCCTAACCCTACCCCTAACCCTTACCCTAAATAGAACACTAAGTCTAACCCTCAACATGGACCTAAACCTAATTCTTACCCTACACCTAACCCTAATCCTAAACCAAACCCTAACTCTGACTATAACCCTAATCGTAACAATTACCCTAAACCCTCACCTTAACTGGAAAACTAACCGTAACCCGCACCCTAAATCCTAACCGTATCCCACAACCCTAACCCTAATGCTATCCCTAACCCTAACCCTAACATTAACCTGAAACCCCTGAGCCCTAATGATAAACCTAACCCTAACACAAACCCTAACCCTAACACCAAAGCCTAGCAAAAACCTTAACACTAACTCTCACCCTAACTCTAACACTAACCCGAAACCGAATCATGCACCTAACCCTAAGCCTAAACCAAACCTAACCATGACCAGAACCGCAAGGCCTAACCGGAACCCTCACCCAAACCCTAACCCTAAACTACACCTCTAACCCCTAACGCCTTATCATAACGGTAATCCTAACCCTAACCAACCCTAACCCTAAAACTAACCCTCACCCCAACCACAAAGCCTAACACAACCATGACCCTAACCCTAAACGTAACACTAAACTTAACCCTAACCTTAAATCTAACCCTAACCCTAAAACTGAACACAACCCCTGAACGTAACCCTAACCCTGAACATAACCTTAACACTAACCTGAAAACAAGCCCAAACCTTAGCCATAACCCTAACCCTCACCCTATCTTAAACTTCACCCTATCCCTAACCTAAAACTCACCCTGACTTTAACCCTAACCCTCCCCATAAACCTAACCCTCACCTTAACCTTGGCCCACCTGTAACCCGAAACCTAACCCTTACAATAACTCTGACCCTAATCCTCGCCCTAAACCTAATTCTAATTCTAACCCTGACCCTAACCCTAACCTAACCTTAACCCTATCTTTAAGCCTACCATAAACTTCAACCTAACCCTAACCCTTAACCTTAACTCTAACCCTAACCCTAGCCCTAACCCTAACCTGAACGGTAACACTTACCCAGAACCCTCACCTTAACTGTAAATGTAACTCTAACTCTTACCCTAACCCTAAACTTAACCCTAATTATAACCTTAACCTAAACCTAACTGAAACAGTAACCCTTAACCCTAACTCTAATCCTAATCCTTAGCCTAAAACTAACCTTAACCCTAAACCTAACCCTAACCACTGACCCTAACTCTAACCCTAACCCTGAGCCGAACCCTCACCCTTAACCAGAATTTCACCCTAAAGCATAACGCTAAGCGTACCCTCACTTCATTCAAACCCGAACCCTAAGCAAAACTAACACTAACACTACACGTAACCCTAACCCTAAACCTAACCCTAACCCTGACTCTGACCTGAACCCAAACCCCTAACCCCAACCCTCTCGCTTCACATAAACTTCTCTGTAACCCTAGCCCTAAAACTAAACGTAACACTACATCTCCCCTAACCCTGACCGTACCATAAACGTAACCCTAACTCTAAACTCAAAACTAACCCTGACCCTAACCCTAACTCTAACCCTAATCCTAACCCTAAAACTTACCCTACACACTCAGCTTCAATGGAAACCTAGCACTAACCCTCATCTTACCGTCTAAACCTAACCTCAACCCTTAACCTAACCCTATCTATAACCTTCACCTAGCCCTAAACCTAAACATGACTTAACCCTAACACTAACCCTAACCCTAAATCTAAACCTAACCTTAACCCTACACTTAATCCTAACCTAAGCTCTAACCCTAACCCCTAACGCTAACCCTAAGCTCAACCCTCACCCTTCAATTAAACTTTACCCCAGCTGTAGCCCTAACCCTAAGCCGAACCCTAAACCTGACCCTAACATTAACCCAAACACCTAACCCTAACCCTAAGCCTAATCCTAAACCTAACCCTAACCTTAACCCAAATGCCTAACCCTAACCCTAACCCTCATCCTTAACCTAAACTTCACCCTAAACCTAAGGCTAACCCTAACCCTGAAAGTAAAGCTAACCCTTAACTATCCCCTAACTCTAGCCCTGACCCTAAACCTAATGCTAACCCTAGCCCTAACAGTAACACCCTAAAACATCAGCTTAATGTAAACTTAACACTAACCCTCCCATGAACCCCTAACCCTAACCCTACCCCGCATCCTACACCTAACCCAGACCTAAACCTAACCCTTTCTCTAACCCTAAATTAACCCTAACCTTAACTCTACCCTAACCCTAACAACAACTCTGAACCTGACCATAACCATCATCCTAAACCCTAGCACTAACTCCAACTCTAAATCTAACCCTAAGCTAGCCCTACCCTTTACCGTAAACCTAGCCTTAACCCTAACCTTACCCCTACCCAAACCCTAACGCTATACCTAACCCGAACACTAACCTTAACCCTACTCTAACCTTAAGCCTAACCCTGACTATTAACTGAAACTTCACCCTAACCCTAAGCCTAACTCTAACTCTAACCCTAACCATAACAATGACCCTAAACCCTCGCCTTAACTGTAAACCTAACCCTAACCCTCACCCTAATCCTTAACCGTATCCCCAACCCTAAACCTAACGCTATCCCCAAACTTATCCCTAACCCTAACCCTAATACGAACAGTAACCCAAATCTAACCCTAACCCTAATATTAAACCTAAACTTAGATCTACCCTAACCATAAACCTAACCCTAACACCCTAAACCTAACGTCTAACACCGTCTATAATCCTAACCCTTACCATAACCCTCACCCTTAACCTAAACTTCACACTAACCCTAAACCTAACCTAACGCTGACCCTAGACATAACGCCTAACCCTCACCGAACCCTAAGCCTATCCTTAACACTAACCTGCACACAAACCCAAACCCTAGCCCTCACCATAAAAATAACCCTCACCCCATCCTGAACTTCATCCAAACACTAACCATAACCTTAACCCTAAACCTAGACCTAACCCAAACCCTAACCTTAAACCTAACTCTAAGAATAACGCTAGTCCATCTGTAACCCTAAACCGAACACTTACAATAGCCCTGAACCTAACCCTAAAATAATCCTAATCCTAACCCTAGACCTAATCCTAACCCTACCCCTAACCCTGACCCTAAATAGAACACTAAGTCTAACCCTCAACATGGACCTAAACCTAATTCTTACCCTACACCTAACCCTAATCCTAAACCAAACCCTAACTCTGACTATAACCCTAATCGTAACAATTACCCTAAACCTTCACCTTAACTGGAAAACTAACCGTAACCCGCACCCTAAATCCTAACCGTATCCCACAACCCTAATGCTATCCCTAACCCTAACCCTAACATTAACCTGAAACCCCTGAGCCCTAATGATAAACCTAACCCTAACACAAACCCTAACCCTAACACCAAAGCCTAGCAAAAACCTTAACACTAACTCTCACCCTAACTCTAACACTAACCCGAAACCGAATCATGCACCTAACCCTAAGCCTAAACCAAACCTAACCATGACCAGAACCGCAAGGCCTAACCGGAACCCTCACCCAAACCCTAACCCTAAACTACACCTCTAACCCCTAACGCCTTATCATAACGGTAATCCTAACCCTAACCAACCCTAACCCTAAAACTAACCCTCACCCCAACCACAAAGCCTAACACAACCATGACCCTAACCCTAAAGGTAACACTAAACTTAACCCTAACCTTAAATCTAACCCTAACCCTAAAACTGAACACAACCCCTGAACGTAACCCTAACCCTGAACATAACCTTAACACTAACCTGAAAACAAGCCCAAACCTTAGCCATAACCCTAACCCTCACCCTATCTTAAACTTCACCCTATCCCTAACCTAAAACTCACCCTGACTTTAACCCTAACCCTCCCCATAAACCTAACCCTCACCTTAACCTTGGCCCACCTGTAACCCGAAACCTAACCCTTACAATAACTCTGACCCTAATCCTCGCCCTAAACCTAATTCTAATTCTAACCCTGACCCTAACCCTAACCTAACCTTAACCCTATCTTTAAGCCTACCATAAACTTAAACCTAACCCTAACCCTTAACCTTAACTCTAACCCTAACCCTAGCCCTAACCCTAACCTGAACGGTAACACTTACCCAGAACCCTCACCTTAACTGTAAATGTAACTCTAACTCTTACCCTAACCCTAAACTTAACCCTAATTATAACCTTAACCTAAACCTAACTGAAACAGTAACCCTTAACCCTAACTCTAATCCTAATCCTTAGCCTAAAACTAACCTTAACCCTAAACCTAACCCTAACCACTGACCCTAACTCTAACCCTAACCCTGAGCCGAACCCTCACCCTTAACCAGAATTTCACCCTAAAGCATAACGCTAAGCGTACCCTCACTTCATTCAAACCCGAACCCTAAGCAAAACTAACACTAACACTACACGTAACCCTAACCCTAAACCTAACCCTAACCCTGACTCTGACCTGAACCCAAACCCCTAACCCCAACCCTCTCGCTTCACATAAACTTCTCTGTAACCCTAGCCCTAAAACTAAACATAACACTACATCTCCCCTAACCCTGACCGTACCATAAACGTAACCCTAACTCTAAACTCAAAACTAACCCTGACCCTAACCCTAACTCTAACCCTAATCCTAACCCTAAAACTTACCCTACACACTCAGCTTCAATGGAAACCTAGCACTAACCCTCATCTTACCGTCTAAACCTAACCTCAACCCTTAACCTAACCCTATCTATAACCTTCACCTAGCCCTAAACCTAAACATGACTTAACCCTAACACTAACCCTAACCCTAAATCTAAACCTAACCTTAACTCTACACTTAATCCTAACCTAAGCTCTAACCCTAACCCCTAACGCTAACCCTAAGCTCAACCCTCACCCTTCAATTAAACTTTACCCCAGCTGTAGCCCTAACCCTAAGCCGAACCCTAAACCTGACCCTAACATTAACCCAAACACCTAACCCTAACCCTAAGCCTAATCCTAAACCTAACCCTAACCTTAACCCAAATGCCTAACCCTAACCCTAACCCTCATCCTTAACCTAAACTTCACCCTAAACCTAAGGCTAACCCTAACCCTGAAAGTAAAGCTAAGCCTTAACTATCCCCTAACTCTAGCCCTGACCCTAAACCTAATGCTAACCCTAGCCCTAACAGTAACACCCTAAAACATCAGCTTAATGTAAACTTAACACTAACCCTCCCATGAACCCCTAACCCTAACCCTACCCCGCATCCTACACCTAACCCAGACCTAAACCTAACCCTTTCTCTAACCCTAAATTAACCCTAACCTTAACTCTACCCTAACCCTAACAACAACTCTGAACCTGACCATAACCATCATCCTAAACCCTAGCACTAACTCCAACTCTAAATCTAACCCTAAGCTAGCCCTACCCTTTACCGTAAACCTAGCCTTACCCCTAACCTTACCCCTACCCAAACCCTAACGCTATACCTAACCCGAACACTAACCTTAACCCTACTCTAACCTTAAGCCTAACCCTGACTATTAACTGAAACTTCACTCTAACCCTAAGCCTAACTCTAACTCTAACCCTAACCATAACAATTACCCTAAACCCTCGCCTTAACTGTAAACCTAACCATAACCCTCACCCTAATCCTTAACCGTATCCCCAACCCTAAACCTAACGCTATCCCCAAACTTATCCCTAACCCTAACCCTAATACGAACAGTAACCCAAATCTAACCCTAACCCTAATATTAAACCTAAACTTAGATCTACCCTAACCATAAACCTAACCCTAACACCCTAAACCTAACGTCTAACACCGTCTATAATCCTAACCCTTACCATAGCCCTCACCCTTAACCTAAACTTCACACTAACCCTAAACCTAACCTAACGCTGACCCTAGACATAACGCCTAACCCTCACCGAACCCTAAGCCTATCCTTAACACTAACCTGCACACAAACCCAAACCCTAGCCCTCACCATAAAAATAACCCTCACCCCATCCTGAACTTCATCCAAACACTAACCATAACCTTAACCCTAAACCTAGACCTAACCCAAACCCTAACCTTAAACCTAACTCTAAGAATAACGCTAGTCCATCTGTAACCCTAAACCGAACACTTACAATAGCCCTGAACCTAACCCTAAAATAATCCTAATCCTAACCCTAGACCTAATCCTAACCCTACCCCTAACCCTGACCCTAAATAGAACACTAAGTCTAACCCTCAACATGGACCTAAACCTAATTCTTACCCTACACCTAACCCTAATCCTAAACCAAACCCTAACTCTGACTATAACCCTAATCGTAACAATTACCCTAAACCCTCACCTTAACTGCAAAACTAACCGTAACCCGCACCCTAAATCCTAACCGTATCCCACAACCCTAATGCTATCCCTAACCCTAACCCTAACATTAACCTGAAACCCCTGAGCCCTAATGATAAACCTAACCCTAACACAAACCCTAACCCTAACACCAAAGCCTAGCAAAAACCTTAACACTAACTCTCACCCTAACTCTAACACTAACCCGAAACCGAATCATGCACCTAACCCTAAGCCTAAACCAAACCTAACCATGACCAGAACCGCAAGGCCTAACCGGAACCCTCACCCAAACCCTAACCCTAAACTACACCTCTAACCCCTAACGCCTTATCATAACGGTAATCCTAACCCTAACCAACCCTAACCCTAAAACTAACCCTCACCCCAACCACAAAGCCTAACACAACCATGACCCTAAGCCTAAACGTAACACTAAACTTAACCCTAACCTTAAATCTAACCCTAACCCTAAAACTGAACACAACCCCTGAACGTAACCCTAACCCTGAACATAACCTTAACACTAACCTGAAAACAAGCCCAAACCTTAGCCATAACCCTAACCCTCACCCTATCTTAAACTTCACCCTATCCCTAACCTAAAACTCACCCTGACTTTAACCCTAACCCTCCCCATAAACCTAACCCTCACCTTAACCTTGGCCCACCTGTAACCCGAAACCTAACCCTTACAATAACTCTGACCCTAATCCTCGCCCTAAACCTAATTCTAATTCTAACCCTGACCCTAACCCTAACCTAACCTCAACCCTATTTTTAAGCCTACCATAAACTTAAACCTAACCCTAACCCTTAACCTTAACTCTAACCCTAACCCTAGCCCTAACCCTAACCTGAACGGTAACACTTACCCAGAACCCTCACCTTAACTGTAAATGTAACTCTAACTCTTACCCTAACCCTAAACTTAACCCTAATTATAACCTTAACCTAAACCTAACTGAAACAGTAACCTTTAACTCTAACTCTAATCCTAATCCTTAGCCTAAAACTAACCTTAACCCTAAACCTAACCCTAACCACTGACCCTAACTCTAACCCTAACCCTGAGCCGAACCCTCACCCTTAACCAGAATTTCACCCTAAAGCATAACGCTAAGCGTACCCTCACTTCATTCAAACCCGAACCCTAAGCAAAACTAACACTAACACTACACGTAACCCTAACCCTAAACCTAACCCTAACCCTGACTCTGACCTGAACCCAAACCCCTAACCCCAACCCTCTCGCTTCACATAAACTTCTCTGTAACCCTAGCCCTAAAACTAAACGTAACACTAAATCTCCCCTAACCCTGACCGTACCATAAACGTAACCCTAACTCTAAACTCAAAACTAACCCTGACCCTAACCCTAACTCTAACCCTAATCCTAACCCTAAAACTTACCCTACACACTCAGCTTCAATGGAAACCTAGCACTAACCCTCATCTTACCATCTAAACCTAACCTCAACCCTTAACCTAACCCTATCTATAACCTTCACCTAGCCCTAAACCTAAACATGACTTAACCCTAACACTAACCCTAACCCTAAATCTAAACCTAACCTTAACCCTACACTTAATCCTAACCTAAGCTCTAACCCTAACCCCTAACGCTAACCCTAAGCTCAACCCTCACCCTTCAATTAAACTTTACCCCAGCTGTAGCCCTAACCCTAAGCCGAACCCTAAACCTGACCCTAACATTAACCCAAACACCTAACCCTAACCCTAAGCCTAATCCTAAACCTAACCCTAACCTTAACCCAAATGCCTAACCCTAACCCTAACCCTCATCCTTAACCTAAACTTCACCCTAAACCTAAGGCTAACCCTAACCCTGAAAGTAAAGCTAAGCCTTAACTATCCCCTAACTCTAGCCCTGACCCTAAACCTAATGCTAACCCTAGCCCTAACAGTAACACCCTAAAACATCAGCTTAATGTAAACTTAACACTAACCCTCCCATGAACCCCTAACCCTAACCCTACCCCGCATCCTACACCTAACCCAGACCTAAACCTAACCCTTTCTCTAACCCTAAATTAACCCTAACCTTAACTCTACCCTAACCCTAACAACAACTCTGAACCTGACCATAACCATCATCCTAAACCCTAGCACTAACTCCAACTCTAAATCTAACCCTAAGCTAGCCCTACCCTTTACCGTAAACCTAGCCTTACCCCTAACCTTACCCCTACCCAAACCCTAACGCTATACCTAACCCGAACACTAACCTTAACCCTACTCTAACCTTAAGCCTAACCCTGACTATTAACTGAAACTTCACTCTAACCCTAAGCCTAACTCTAACTCTAACCCTAACCATAACAATTACCCTAAACCCTCGCCTTAACTGTAAACCTAACCATAACCCTCACCCTAATCCTTAACCGTATCCCCAACCCTAAACCTAACGCTATCCCCAAACTTATCCCTAACCCTAACCCTAATACGAACAGTAACCCAAATCTAACCCTAACCCTAATATTAAACCTAAACTTAGATCTACCCTAACCATAAACCTAACCCTAACACCCTAAACCTAACGTCTAACACCGTCTATAATCCTAACCCTTACCATAGCCCTCACCCTTAACCTAAACTTCACACTAACCCTAAACCTAACCTAACGCTGACCCTAGACATAACGCCTAACCCTCACCGAACCCTAAGCCTATCCTTAACACTAACCTGCACACAAACCCAAACCCTAGCCCTCACCATAAAAATAACCCTCACCCCATCCTGAACTTCATCCAAACACTAACCATAACCTTAACCCTAAACCTAGACCTAACCCAAACCCTAACCTTAAACCTAACTCTAAGAATAACGCTAGTCCATCTGTAACCCTAAACCGAACACTTACAATAGCCCTGAACCTAACCCTAAAATAATCCTAATCCTAACCCTAGACCTAATCCTAACCCTACCCCTAACCCTGACCCTAAATAGAACACTAAGTCTAACCCTCAACATGGACCTAAACCTAATTCTTACCCTACACCTAACCCTAATCCTAAACCAAACCCTAACTCTGACTATAACCCTAATCGTAACAATTACCCTAAACCCTCACCTTAACTGCAAAACTAACCGTAACCCGCACCCTAAATCCTAACCGTATCCCACAACCCTAATGCTATCCCTAACCCTAACCCTAACATTAACCTGAAACCCCTGAGCCCTAATGATAAACCTAACCCTAACACAAACCCTAACCCTAACACCAAAGCCTAGCAAAAACCTTAACACTAACTCTCACCCTAACTCTAACACTAACCCGAAACCGAATCATGCACCTAACCCTAAGCCTAAACCAAACCTAACCATGACCAGAACCGCAAGGCCTAACCGGAACCCTCACCCAAACCCTAACCCTAAACTACACCTCTAACCCCTAACGCCTTATCATAACGGTAATCCTAACCCTAACCAACCCTAACCCTAAAACTAACCCTCACCCCAACCACAAAGCCTAACACAACCATGACCCTAAGCCTAAACGTAACACTAAACTTAACCCTAACCTTAAATCTAACCCTAACCCTAAAACTGAACACAACCCCTGAACGTAACCCTAACCCTGAACATAACCTTAACACTAACCTGAAAACAAGCCCAAACCTTAGCCATAACCCTAACCCTCACCCTATCTTAAACTTCACCCTATCCCTAACCTAAAACTCACCCTGACTTTAACCCTAACCCTCCCCATAAACCTAACCCTCACCTTAACCTTGGCCCACCTGTAACCCGAAACCTAACCCTTACAATAACTCTGACCCTAATCCTCGCCCTAAACCTAATTCTAATTCTAACCCTGACCCTAACCCTAACCTAACCTCAACCCTATTTTTAAGCCTACCATAAACTTAAACCTAACCCTAACCCTTAACCTTAACTCTAACCCTAACCCTAGCCCTAACCCTAACCTGAACGGTAACACTTACCCAGAACCCTCACCTTAACTGTAAATGTAACTCTAACTCTTACCCTAACCCTAAACTTAACCCTAATTATAACCTTAACCTAAACCTAACTGAAACAGTAACCTTTAACTCTAACTCTAATCCTAATCCTTAGCCTAAAACTAACCTTAACCCTAAACCTAACCCTAACCACTGACCCTAACTCTAACCCTAACCCTGAGCCGAACCCTCACCCTTAACCAGAATTTCACCCTAAAGCATAACGCTAAGCGTACCCTCACTTCATTCAAACCCGAACCCTAAGCAAAACTAACACTAACACTACACGTAACCCTAACCCTAAACCTAACCCTAACCCTGACTCTGACCTGAACCCAAACCCCTAACCCCAACCCTCTCGCTTCACATAAACTTCTCTGTAACCCTAGCCCTAAAACTAAACGTAACACTAAATCTCCCCTAACCCTGACCGTACCATAAACGTAACCCTAACTCTAAACTCAAAACTAACCCTGACCCTAACCCTAACTCTAACCCTAATCCTAACCCTAAAACTTACCCTACACACTCAGCTTCAATGGAAACCTAGCACTAACCCTCATCTTACCATCTAAACCTAACCTCAACCCTTAACCTAACCCTATCTATAACCTTCACCTAGCCCTAAACCTAAACATGACTTAACCCTAACACTAACCCTAACCCTAAATCTAAACCTAACCTTAACCCTACACTTAATCCTAACCTAAGCTCTAACCCTAACCCCTAACGCTAACCCTAAGCTCAACCCTCACCCTTCAATTAAACTTTACCCCAGCTGTAGCCCTAACCCTAAGCCGAACCCTAAACCTGACCCTAACATTAACCCAAACACCTAACCCTAACCCTAAGCCTAATCCTAAACCTAACCCTAACCTTAACCCAAATGCCTAACCCTAACCCTAACCCTCATCCTTAACCTAAACTTCACCCTAAACCTAAGGCTAACCCTAACCCTGAAAGTAAAGCTAAGCCTTAACTATCCCCTAACTCTAGCCCTGACCCTAAACCTAATGCTAACCCTAGCCCTAACAGTAACACCCTAAAACATCAGCTTAATGTAAACTTAACACTAACCCTCCCATGAACCCCTAACCCTAACCCTACCCCGCATCCTACACCTAACCCAGACCTAAACCTAACCCTTTCTCTAACCCTAAATTAACCCTAACCTTAACTCTACCCTAACCCTAACAACAACTCTGAACCTGACCATAACCATCATCCTAAACCCTAGCACTAACTCCAACTCTAAATCTAACCCTAAGCTAGCCCTACCCTTTACCGTAAACCTAGCCTTAACCCTAACCTTACCCCTACCCAAACCCTAACGCTATACCTAACCCGAACACTAACCTTAACCCTACTCTAACCTTAAGCCTAACCCTGACTATTAACTGAAACTTCACCCTAACCCTAAGCCTAACTCTAACTCTAACCCTAACCATAACAATGACCCTAAACCCTCGCCTTAACTGTAAACCTAACCCTAACCCTCACCCTAATCCTTAACCGTATCCCCAACCCTAAACCTAACGCTATCCCCAAACTTATCCCTAACCCTAACCCTAATACGAACAGTAACCCAAATCTAACCCTAACCCTAATATTAAACCTAAACTTAGATCTACCCTAACCATAAACCTAACCCTAACACCCTAAACCTAACGTCTAACACCGTCTATAATCCTAACCCTTACCATAACCCTCACCCTTAACCTAAACTTCACACTAACCCTAAACCTAACCTAACGCTGACCCTAGACATAACGCCTAACCCTCACCGAACCCTAAGCCTATCCTTAACACTAACCTGCACACAAACCCAAACCCTAGCCCTCACCATAAAAATAACCCTCACCCCATCCTGAACTTCATCCAAACACTAACCATAACCTTAACCCTAAACCTAGACCTAACCCAAACCCTAACCTTAAACCTAACTCTAAGAATAACGCTAGTCCATCTGTAACCCTAAACCGAACACTTACAATAGCCCTGAACCTAACCCTAAAATAATCCTAATCCTAACCCTAGACCTAATCCTAACCCTACCCCTAACCCTGACCCTAAATAGAACACTAAGTCTAACCCTCAACATGGACCTAAACCTAATTCTTACCCTACACCTAACCCTAATCCTAAACCAAACCCTAACTCTGACTATAACCCTAATCGTAACAATTACCCTAAACCTTCACCTTAACTGGAAAACTAACCGTAACCCGCACCCTAAATCCTAACCGTATCCCACAACCCTAATGCTATCCCTAACCCTAACCCTAACATTAACCTGAAACCCCTGAGCCCTAATGATAAACCTAACCCTAACACAAACCCTAACCCTAACACCAAAGCCTAGCAAAAACCTTAACACTAACTCTCACCCTAACTCTAACACTAACCCGAAACCGAATCATGCACCTAACCCTAAGCCTAAACCAAACCTAACCATGACCAGAACCGCAAGGCCTAACCGGAACCCTCACCCAAACCCTAACCCTAAACTACACCTCTAACCCCTAACGCCTTATCATAACGGTAATCCTAACCCTAACCAACCCTAACCCTAAAACTAACCCTCACCCCAACCACAAAGCCTAACACAACCATGACCCTAACCCTAAACGTAACACTAAACTTAACCCTAACCTTAAATCTAACCCTAACCCTAAAACTGAACACAACCCCTGAACGTAACCCTAACCCTGAACATAACCTTAACACTAACCTGAAAACAAGCCCAAACCTTAGCCATAACCCTAACCCTCACCCTATCTTAAACTTCACCCTATCCCTAACCTAAAACTCACCCTGACTTTAACCCTAACCCTCCCCATAAACCTAACCCTCACCTTAACCTTGGCCCACCTGTAACCCGAAACCTAACCCTTACAATAACTCTGACCCTAATCCTCGCCCTAAACCTAATTCTAATTCTAACCCTGACCCTAACCCTAACCTAACCTCAACCCTATTTTTAAGCCTACCATAAACTTAAACCTAACCCTAACCCTTAACCTTAACTCTAACCCTAACCCTAGCCCTAACCCTAACCTGAACGGTAACACTTACCCAGAACCCTCACCTTAACTGTAAATGTAACTCTAACTCTTACCCTAACCCTAAACTTAACCCTAATTATAACCTTAACCTAAACCTAACTGAAACAGTAACCTTTAACTCTAACTCTAATCCTAATCCTTAGCCTAAAACTAACCTTAACCCTAAACCTAACCCTAACCACTGACCCTAACTCTAACCCTAACCCTGAGCCGAACCCTCACCCTTAACCAGAATTTCACCCTAAAGCATAACGCTAAGCGTACCCTCACTTCATTCAAACCCGAACCCTAAGCAAAACTAACACTAACACTACACGTAACCCTAACCCTAAACCTAACCCTAACCCTGACTCTGACCTGAACCCAAACCCCTAACCCCAACCCTCTCGCTTCACATAAACTTCTCTGTAACCCTAGCCCTAAAACTAAACGTAACACTAAATCTCCCCTAACCCTGACCGTACCATAAACGTAACCCTAACTCTAAACTCAAAACTAACCCTGACCCTAACCCTAACTCTAACCCTAATCCTAACCCTAAAACTTACCCTACACACTCAGCTTCAATGGAAACCTAGCACTAACCCTCATCTTACCATCTAAACCTAACCTCAACCCTTAACCTAACCCTATCTATAACCTTCACCTAGCCCTAAACCTAAACATGACTTAACCCTAACACTAACCCTAACCCTAAATCTAAACCTAACCTTAACCCTACACTTAATCCTAACCTAAGCTCTAACCCTAACCCCTAACGCTAACCCTAAGCTCAACCCTCACCCTTCAATTAAACTTTACCCCAGCTGTAGCCCTAACCCTAAGCCGAACCCTAAACCTGACCCTAACATTAACCCAAACACCTAACCCTAACCCTAAGCCTAATCCTAAACCTAACCCTAACCTTAACCCAAATGCCTAACCCTAACCCTAACCCTCATCCTTAACCTAAACTTCACCCTAAACCTAAGGCTAACCCTAACCCTGAAAGTAAAGCTAAGCCTTAACTATCCCCTAACTCTAGCCCTGACCCTAAACCTAATGCTAACCCTAGCCCTAACAGTAACACCCTAAAACATCAGCTTAATGTAAACTTAACACTAACCCTCCCATGAACCCCTAACCCTAACCCTACCCCGCATCCTACACCTAACCCAGACCTAAACCTAACCCTTTCTCTAACCCTAAATTAACCCTAACCTTAACTCTACCCTAACCCTAACAACAACTCTGAACCTGACCATAACCATCATCCTAAACCCTAGCACTAACTCCAACTCTAAATCTAACCCTAAGCTAGCCCTACCCTTTACCGTAAACCTAGCCTTAACCCTAACCTTACCCCTACCCAAACCCTAACGCTATACCTAACCCGAACACTAACCTTAACCCTACTCTAACCTTAAGCCTAACCCTGACTATTAACTGAAACTTCACCCTAACCCTAAGCCTAACTCTAACTCTAACCCTAACCATAACAATGACCCTAAACCCTCGCCTTAACTGTAAACCTAACCCTAACCCTCACCCTAATCCTTAACCGTATCCCCAACCCTAAACCTAACGCTATCCCCAAACTTATCCCTAACCCTAACCCTAATACGAACAGTAACCCAAATCTAACCCTAACCCTAATATTAAACCTAAACTTAAATCTACCCTAACCATAAACCTAACCCTAACACCCTAAACCTAACGTCTAACACCGTCTATAATCCTAACCCTTACCATAACCCTCACCCTTAACCTAAACTTCACACTAACCCTAAACCTAACCTAACGCTGACCCTAGACATAACGCCTAACCCTCACCGAACCCTAAACCTATCCTTAACACTAACCTGCACACAAACCCAAACCCTAGCCCTCACCATAAAAATAACCCTCACCCTATCCTGAACTTCATCCAAACACTAACCATAACCTTAACCCTAAACCTAGACCTAACCCAAACCCTAACCTTAAACCTAACTCTAAGAATAACGCTAGTCCATGTGTAACCCTAAACCGAACACTTACAATAGCCCTGAACCTAACCCTAAAATAATCCTAATCCTAACCCTAGACCTAATCCTAACCCTACCCCTAACCCTTACCCTAAATAGAACACTAAGTCTAACCCTCAACATGGACCTAAACCTAATTCTTACCCTACACCTAACCCTAATCCTAAACCAAACCCTAACTCTGACTATAACCCTAATCGTAACAATTACCCTAAACCCTCACCTTAACTGCAAAACTAACCGTAACCCGCACCCTAAATCCTAACCGTATCCCACAACCCTAATGCTATCCCTAACCCTAACCCTAACATTAACCTGAAACCCCTGAGCCCTAATGATAAACCTAACCCTAACACAAACCCTAACCCTAACACCAAAGCCTAGCAAAAACCTTAACACTAACTCTCACCCTAACTCTAACACTAACCCGAAACCGAATCATGCACCTAACCCTAAGCCTAAACCAAACCTAACCATGACCAGAACCGCAAGGCCTAACCGGAACCCTCACCCAAACCCTAACCCTAAACTACACCTCTAACCCCTAACGCCTTATCATAACGGTAATCCTAACCCTAACCAACCCTAACCCTAAAACTAACCCTCACCCCAACCACAAAGCCTAACACAACCATGACCCTAAGCCTAAACGTAACACTAAACTTAACCCTAACCTTAAATCTAACCCTAACCCTAAAACTGAACACAACCCCTGAACGTAACCCTAACCCTGAACATAACCTTAACACTAACCTGAAAACAAGCCCAAACCTTAGCCATAACCCTAACCCTCACCCTATCTTAAACTTCACCCTATCCCTAACCTAAAACTCACCCTGACTTTAACCCTAACCCTCCCCATAAACCTAACCCTCACCTTAACCTTGGCCCACCTGTAACCCGAAACCTAACCCTTACAATAACTCTGACCCTAATCCTCGCCCTAAACCTAATTCTAATTCTAACCCTGACCCTAACCCTAACCTAACCTCAACCCTATTTTTAAGCCTACCATAAACTTAAACCTAACCCTAACCCTTAACCTTAACTCTAACCCTAACCCTAGCCCTAACCCTAACCTGAACGGTAACACTTACCCAGAACCCTCACCTTAACTGTAAATGTAACTCTAACTCTTACCCTAACCCTAAACTTAACCCTAATTATAACCTTAACCTAAACCTAACTGAAACAGTAACCTTTAACTCTAACTCTAATCCTAATCCTTAGCCTAAAACTAACCTTAACCCTAAACCTAACCCTAACCACTGACCCTAACTCTAACCCTAACCCTGAGCCGAACCCTCACCCTTAACCAGAATTTCACCCTAAAGCATAACGCTAAGCGTACCCTCACTTCATTCAAACCCGAACCCTAAGCAAAACTAACACTAACACTACACGTAACCCTAACCCTAAACCTAACCCTAACCCTGACTCTGACCTGAACCCAAACCCCTAACCCCAACCCTCTCGCTTCACATAAACTTCTCTGTAACCCTAGCCCTAAAACTAAACGTAACACTAAATCTCCCCTAACCCTGACCGTACCATAAACGTAACCCTAACTCTAAACTCAAAACTAACCCTGACCCTAACCCTAACTCTAACCCTAATCCTAACCCTAAAACTTACCCTACACACTCAGCTTCAATGGAAACCTAGCACTAACCCTCATCTTACCATCTAAACCTAACCTCAACCCTTAACCTAACCCTATCTATAACCTTCACCTAGCCCTAAACCTAAACATGACTTAACCCTAACACTAACCCTAACCCTAAATCTAAACCTAACCTTAACCCTACACTTAATCCTAACCTAAGCTCTAACCCTAACCCCTAACGCTAACCCTAAGCTCAACCCTCACCCTTCAATTAAACTTTACCCCAGCTGTAGCCCTAACCCTAAGCCGAACCCTAAACCTGACCCTAACATTAACCCAAACACCTAACCCTAACCCTAAGC
Organism: Loxodonta africana; assembly: GCF_030014295.1. Taxonomy (NCBI): domain Eukaryota; kingdom Metazoa; phylum Chordata; class Mammalia; order Proboscidea; family Elephantidae; genus Loxodonta; species Loxodonta africana. Next base: position 5,804 of record NW_026975260.1, on the reverse strand, counting down.
CTAATCCTAAACCTAACCCTAACCTTAACCCAAATGCCTAACCCTAACCCTAACCCTCATCCTTAACCTAAACTTCACCCTAAACCTAAGGCTAACCCTAACCCTGAAAGTAAAGCTAAGCCTTAACTATCCCCTAACTCTAGCCCTGACCCTAAACCTAATGCTAACCCTAGCCCTAACAGTAACACCCTAAAACATCAGCTTAATGTAAACTTAACACTAACCCTCCCATGAACCCCTAACCCTAACCCTACCCCGCATCCTACACCTAACCCAGACCTAAACCTAACCCTTTCTCTAACCCTAAATTAACCCTAACCTTAACTCTACCCTAACCCTAACAACAACTCTGAACCTGACCATAACCATCATCCTAAACCCTAGCACTAACTCCAACTCTAAATCTAACCCTAAGCTAGCCCTACCCTTTACCGTAAACCTAGCCTTAACCCTAACCTTACCCCTACCCAAACCCTAACGCTATACCTAACCCGAACACTAACCTTAACCCTACTCTAACCTTAAGCCTAACCCTGACTATTAACTGAAACTTCACCCTAACCCTAAGCCTAACTCTAACTCTAACCCTAACCATAACAATGACCCTAAACCCTCGCCTTAACTGTAAACCTAACCCTAACCCTCACCCTAATCCTTAACCGTATCCCCAACCCTAAACCTAACGCTATCCCCAAACTTATCCCTAACCCTAACCCTAATACGAACAGTAACCCAAATCTAACCCTAACCCTAATATTAAACCTAAACTTAGATCTACCCTAACCATAAACCTAACCCTAACACCCTAAACCTAACGTCTAACACCGTCTATAATCCTAACCCTTACCATAACCCTCACCCTTAACCTAAACTTCACACTAACCCTAAACCTAACCTAACGCTGACCCTAGACATAACGCCTAACCCTCACCGAACCCTAAGCCTATCCTTAACACTAACCTGCACACAAACCCAAACCCTAGCCCTCACCATAAAAATAACCCTCACCCCATCCTGAACTTCATCCAAACACTAACCATAACCTTAACCCTAAACCTAGACCTAACCCAAACCCTAACCTTAAACCTAACTCTAAGAATAACGCTAGTCCATCTGTAACCCTAAACCGAACACTTACAATAGCCCTGAACCTAACCCTAAAATAATCCTAATCCTAACCCTAGACCTAATCCTAACCCTACCCCTAACCCTGACCCTAAATAGAACACTAAGTCTAACCCTCAACATGGACCTAAACCTAATTCTTACCCTACACCTAACCCTAATCCTAAACCAAACCCTAACTCTGACTATAACCCTAATCGTAACAATTACCCTAAACCTTCACCTTAACTGGAAAACTAACCGTAACCCGCACCCTAAATCCTAACCGTATCCCACAACCCTAATGCTATCCCTAACCCTAACCCTAACATTAACCTGAAACCCCTGAGCCCTAATGATAAACCTAACCCTAACACAAACCCTAACCCTAACACCAAAGCCTAGCAAAAACCTTAACACTAACTCTCACCCTAACTCTAACACTAACCCGAAACCGAATCATGCACCTAACCCTAAGCCTAAACCAAACCTAACCATGACCAGAACCGCAAGGCCTAACCGGAACCCTCACCCAAACCCTAACCCTAAACTACACCTCTAACCCCTAACGCCTTATCATAACGGTAATCCTAACCCTAACCAACCCTAACCCTAAAACTAACCCTCACCCCAACCACAAAGCCTAACACAACCATGACCCTAACCCTAAACGTAACACTAAACTTAACCCTAACCTTAAATCTAACCCTAACCCTAAAACTGAACACAACCCCTGAACGTAACCCTAACCCTGAACATAACCTTAACACTAACCTGAAAACAAGCCCAAACCTTAGCCATAACCCTAACCCTCACCCTATCTTAAACTTCACCCTATCCCTAACCTAAAACTCACCCTGACTTTAACCCTAACCCTCCCCATAAACCTAACCCTCACCTTAACCTTGGCCCACCTGTAACCCGAAACCTAACCCTTACAATAACTCTGACCCTAATCCTCGCCCTAAACCTAATTCTAATTCTAACCCTGACCCTAACCCTAACCTAACCTCAACCCTATTTTTAAGCCTACCATAAACTTAAACCTAACCCTAACCCTTAACCTTAACTCTAACCCTAACCCTAGCCCTAACCCTAACCTGAACGGTAACACTTACCCAGAACCCTCACCTTAACTGTAAATGTAACTCTAACTCTTACCCTAACCCTAAACTTAACCCTAATTATAACCTTAACCTAAACCTAACTGAAACAGTAACCTTTAACTCTAACTCTAATCCTAATCCTTAGCCTAAAACTAACCTTAACCCTAAACCTAACCCTAACCACTGACCCTAACTCTAACCCTAACCCTGAGCCGAACCCTCACCCTTAACCAGAATTTCACCCTAAAGCATAACGCTAAGCGTACCCTCACTTCATTCAAACCCGAACCCTAAGCAAAACTAACACTAACACTACACGTAACCCTAACCCTAAACCTAACCCTAACCCTGACTCTGACCTGAACCCAAACCCCTAACCCCAACCCTCTCGCTTCACATAAACTTCTCTGTAACCCTAGCCCTAAAACTAAACGTAACACTAAATCTCCCCTAACCCTGACCGTACCATAAACGTAACCCTAACTCTAAACTCAAAACTAACCCTGACCCTAACCCTAACTCTAACCCTAATCCTAACCCTAAAACTTACCCTACACACTCAGCTTCAATGGAAACCTAGCACTAACCCTCATCTTACCATCTAAACCTAACCTCAACCCTTAACCTAACCCTATCTATAACCTTCACCTAGCCCTAAACCTAAACATGACTTAACCCTAACACTAACCCTAACCCTAAATCTAAACCTAACCTTAACCCTACACTTAATCCTAACCTAAGCTCTAACCCTAACCCCTAACGCTAACCCTAAGCTCAACCCTCACCCTTCAATTAAACTTTACCCCAGCTGTAGCCCTAACCCTAAGCCGAACCCTAAACCTGACCCTAACATTAACCCAAACACCTAACCCTAACCCTAAGCCTAATCCTAAACCTAACCCTAACCTTAACCCAAATGCCTAACCCTAACCCTAACCCTCATCCTTAACCTAAACTTCACCCTAAACCTAAGGCTAACCCTAACCCTGAAAGTAAAGCTAACCCTTAACTATCCCCTAACTCTAGCCCTGACCCTAAACCTAATGCTAACCCTAGCCCTAACAGTAACACCCTAAAACATCAGCTTAATGTAAACTTAACACTAACCCTCCCATGAACCCCTAACCCTAACCCTACCCCGCATCCTACACCTAACCCAGACCTAAACCTAACCCTTTCTCTAACCCTAAATTAACCCTAACCTTAACTCTACCCTAACCCTAACAACAACTCTGAACCTGACCATAACCATCATCCTAAACCCTAGCACTAACTCCAACTCTAAATCTAACCCTAAGCTAGCCCTACCCTTTACCGTAAACCTAGCCTTAACCCTAACCTTACCCCTACCCAAACCCTAACGCTATACCTAACCCGAACACTAACCTTAACCCTACTCTAACCTTAAGCCTAACCCTGACTATTAACTGAAACTTCACCCTAACCCTAAGCCTAACTCTAACTCTAACCCTAACCATAACAATTACCCTAAACCCTCGCCTTAACTGTAAACCTAACCCTAACCCTCACCCTAATCCTTAACCGTATCCCCAACCCTAAACCTAACGCTATCCCCAAACTTATCCCTAACCCTAACCCTAATACGAACAGTAACCCAAATCTAACCCTAACCCTAATATTAAACCTAAACTTAAATCTACCCTAACCATAAACCTAACCCTAACACCCTAAACCTAACGTCTAACACCGTCTATAATCCTAACCCTTACCATAACCCTCACCCTTAACCTAAACTTCACACTAACCCTAAACCTAACCTAACGCTGACCCTAGACATAACGCCTAACCCTCACCGAACCCTAAACCTATCCTTAACACTAACCTGCACACAAACCCAAACCCTAGCCCTCACCATAAAAATAACCCTCACCCTATCCTGAACTTCATCCAAACACTAACCATAACCTTAACCCTAAACCTAGACCTAACCCAAACCCTAACCTTAAACCTAACTCTAAGAATAACGCTAGTCCATCTGTAACCCTAAACCGAACACTTACAATAGCCCTGAACCTAACCCTAAAATAATCCTAATCCTAACCCTAGACCTAATCCTAACCCTACCCCTAACCCTGACCCTAAATAGAACACTAAGTCTAACCCTCAACATGGACCTAAACCTAATTCTTACCCTACACCTAACCCTAATCCTAAACCAAACCCTAACTCTGACTATAACCCTAATCGTAACAATTACCCTAAACCCTCACCTTAACTGCAAAACTAACCGTAACCCGCACCCTAAATCCTAACCGTATCCCACAACCCTAACCCTAATGCTATCCCTAACCCTAACCCTAACATTAACCTGAAACCCCTGAGCCCTAATGATAAACCTAACCCTAACACAAACCCTAACCCTAACACCAAAGCCTAGCAAAAACCTTAACACTAACTCTCACCCTAACTCTAACACTAACCCGAAACCGAATCATGCACCTAACCCTAAGCCTAAACCAAACCTAACCATGACCAGAACCGCAAGGCCTAACCGGAACCCTCACCCAAACCCTAACCCTAAACTACACCTCTAACCCCTAACGCCTTATCATAACGGTAATCCTAACCCTAACCAACCCTAACCCTAAAACTAACCCTCACCCCAACCACAAAGCCTAACACAACCATGACCCTAACCCTAAACGTAACACTAAACTTAACCCTAACCTTAAATCTAACCCTAACCCTAAAACTGAACACAACCCCTGAACGTAACCCTAACCCTGAACATAACCTTAACACTAACCTGAAAACAAGCCCAAACCTTAGCCATAACCCTAACCCTCACCCTATCTTAAACTTCACCCTATCCCTAACCTAAAACTCACCCTGACTTTAACCCTAACCCTCCCCATAAACCTAACCCTCACCTTAACCTTGGCCCACCTGTAACCCGAAACCTAACCCTTACAATAACTCTGACCCTAATCCTCGCCCTAAACCTAATTCTAATTCTAACCCTGACCCTAACCCTAACCTAACCTTAACCCTATCTTTAAGCCTACCATAAACTTAAACCTAACCCTAACCCTTAACCTTAACTCTAACCCTAACCCTAGCCCTAACCCTAACCTGAACGGTAACACTTACCCAGAACCCTCACCTTAACTGTAAATGTAACTCTAACTCTTACCCTAACCCTAAACTTAACCCTAATTATAACCTTAACCTAAACCTAACTGAAACAGTAACCCTTAAGCCTAACTCTAATCCTAATCCTTAGCCTAAAACTAACCTTAACCCTAAACCTAACCCTAACCACTGACCCTAACTCTAACCCTAACCCTGAGCCGAACCCTCACCCTTAACCAGAATTTCACCCTAAAGCATAACGCTAAGCGTACCCTCACTTCATTCAAACCCGAACCCTAAGCAAAACTAACACTAACACTACACGTAACCCTAACCCTAAACCTAACCCTAACCCTGACTCTGACCTGAACCCAAACCCCTAACCCCAACCCTCTCGCTTCACATAAACTTCTCTGTAACCCTAGCCCTAAAACTAAACGTAACACTACATCTCCCCTAACCCTGACCGTACCATAAACGTAACCCTAACTCTAAACTCAA